>NW_026057577.1:68193033-68255183 GCF_023721935.1 Panthera uncia
TTTTTTTTTTTTTTTTTTTTTTTTTTTTTTTTTTTTTTTTTTGATCTAAAGCTATGCTTCTCAGACTTTAATGCGAATATGGGTTTGTATACAACACAAATAGAGATGTACCTTGAACTTCCTGGGCAAAATAACTTTTGAAAATCCCTTTTATTTGGCCCTTCACAGAAGTGGTTTTTGTTTGTTTTTTTTTTTTTTTAACTTAAGTCATTTGCCAAGATTTAAAAATCAGGAAATTTCAACCAAAAAAACCAGACTTTTGGTTTCAAAAAATTGTTAAATGTAGCAACACTACTGATTACATTTCTTTGCAGCAGCTGTGAGCTGGTTGGAAGGAACAGGTGCCTCTTGACATGGGTGTGTGCTCGTTGGTTTGACACAATTCTTGTCCTGCAGGCTTCACTCACTTACGTTAACTGTTGGGCCTTATAGGCATTTGAATTTGTGATATGTCTTAAAAGGAAAAGAATGGTTGGTATCAAAGAGATAAAGGCATAGATTTTCGCCCAGCAGCACTTTTTGAAGAATTAAAACATAGAAAAAGTTACAAAGAATAAGGTAACAGTCTTGTATTACCATCTCCCAGAATAAGTCACTGTTAAGTTTGGGGAAATTTCCTTTCAGGGATTCTCCCCACCTCTCATCCAGCACCAGAGTTTCTCCCCCCGCCCCCATAGAATTTTAATAGAATGTGCAGGAGTTAATTTCTCCCTCAGCAAGCTTCCCTCGTTCTTTAACATCCTGCTGTCTTTTTCCTCAGGAGATGTAATAATTTCAGGTTTGCAAAGTCCATTCACTTTGTGACTAGGGCACTAGACTTTCTCCAAATCAGGAACTTGACTGGTTCCTACTCAAGGATTCTTCCCAGCCACTAGGCCCAAGTAGAAAACATCGTTGTCAATTGATTTCATAGTGGTTTAAATAGGACGAAGGGGCAGTTGTTGAGTACTTTTAACAAGTTAATTTGTGAGTATTCATAAATGTGGAACATTTTAAGGCAGTTGGGTTTGTCTTAGTCCTGACCTCACCTGTTTAGGAAGGTGTATTTTTCAGATTCTGGCCAGCTTCAGGCCAATGGAAGTAAGAAGTGAAGACAGTCAACTATTCATCTAGACCAAAGTTGAGAAATCCAGATGCCTTTTTTGTGTAGTGTGATATCTCTAGGCCCACCTCCATTGCCTTCAAACCTTTGCACCCAAGAGCTGTCCTCCTGGGAATGAGTGTGAACCCATTTGACTTGCTCAGACTACTTACATAATTATCAGCTTCTGATTTGTAATTGCTGTGTATTTTAGCAGTTCTAGCAGTTCGAGCATATTCAGGCATTTAGGATGCAAATACTGTTTTTAAATTAGGATTTAGACTCTTTTGCTCTCTCCTAAGAAATAATTTAATCCATAGTATGGCTGTGATGTACAAAAGTTGATGTCATTATCTTTTCTCTGTATTATTCCAGCAGTATTGTAGATTAGATAGAATTCTGTGGTTTATTCAGAAAGCCTCACCATCTCATAGCATGTTTCTATGGGAAAGCACACTCTGTGATACACATATTAGAAAAGGATGCAGGGAATCTGTCTTTCTTACTCAGCCACAACCCCTGAGCATGGTTTACGTGACAGCCATTTGTGCCAATAGATGTCTGCAGACTAGTGTTCTTATTGCTCACACTTTGCAACTCAGGCTAGAGCCCTTTCTCCTCCGCTTTTCCCAGCTCCATGTGGTATGTTGGGCACATTTCGGCGCCTGCGACACAGCTCTCTCCTTATTTCTCTTTTTTTAATGTTTCTCTTCTGTTTATTCCCACACATGCAGTAATGGCAAACATATTTCTTACTTTAAAAGGGATGTATTCACTTATAGCCATAGGCCACTTCTATGTGTCTTTCTGTAGCAAATGCTTATTGTTCTTATCTTAAAGATGAATTTGAACTTGCCTGTATTATACTCTTTTGTTTGTCTGTAATCAGGTAAATCACTGTTGTTGTTACTCCCAAATACAAATTTCTGTAATTCAGTTCAAATAGCAAATTCCCCTAAGAGAAGTCACAAGATTAAACAGGGTCTGTACATGGCCCCGTTTCAGAGTTGCATGAAATAGCAGGTAGCTGGGGTTTTGCTTTGAGAACCAGCAGAACCCAGTGAAGCCAGACTGGAGAATGGAGGGGGTGGATTTAGAGGGAGAAGTAGGGACCTGGTAATGTCATGTCTACTCGCTTATGATAAACTACTTTTGTTTTATTCTAAATGTGACGAGAAGTCATGACAAAGTTTTGGCTGCTGGGTGGAGGATGGACTGTGGTAAATAGTAGATGGTGGAGGACAATGAAAAAAAGACAACAGTGAAGATGTCTTTGCAGTAGTCCAGGTGAGAGATAGTGATGGCGTGGGCCTGAGAACTAGGGCCTCAGGAGTGGGGAGAATAAGTTTCAGGTTTGCACTGTACTTTGAAGGTAAAGCCAACAGGATTTGCTGCTGGATTAGATGTGGCCTGTGAGAGAAAAAGAGGAGTCCAGGAAGACCCCTGGTTTGAGTCCCTCAGTCTTTATTGATTCCTTTCCTTCAACACACCAGTTTTCCATGTCATTTCTTCCTTTCAGAAATCAACTTCGAGCAGATACTCCATTACTCACTTGCTTGTCCTCTCTTCTCTCACCACCCACCTCTGGAAACTTACAGATTATACCTGTTCTGTGAACTTTCTAACAGATTTTGAAATCCTTGATCTTTCATCAAACTCTTCTGATTGACCAAAGACCAGATTCTTTCCACATAGTTTATTTAGTTGGGAGAAAGAGTTTCCGTAGCTATTCCATTCTTAACCCAGTAACACATGTTGCCTCCCGGCTACAGTGTGCTACCTTTTAACTGAGGAATCCTAATGCCTCATTTTCCCCTAATATATTTGCTCTGGCCATTTAATCCCATGTTTTAATATACGTACATCCATGTAAGTGCCTGTCATTGATTTTTAACACATAGAGGACAATCCCTGCCTTATACTTTTACAATTAGGTTCTAAATAAATGTTTTTTAAGTGACGATAGCATTTTAATTCCAATGTAGTAGACAGTGGCTTGTATGGTAAGAATTGTAATCACAATTTCACCCATAATCAGGTTGTTTTCTCCTCACATTTTAAGGTGATGATGTACCTGAGTTTTTCTGAAAGCATCACTCTGCTATCATTTTTCAAGGGCTGGCCTCTTTACCACACTGAGTTTACCAAGCTTTCCACTATGCCAACATCATACCGTCACCATTCTACCACATGCGACACCTCTTTCCCAATATTGGAAAGCCACTTTTGTGTTAGAAACTCTTTGGAAAGGGATGGGAAAATCCTTTATTTTAGGGGAAAAATGACATCCATTTACTTACTAATAAATCTAGAATTTCCATTGAGCTGACTTTAATAGTATGTTTTTATGAACCATGTTTAGCAAAGGGAATTAATTTCCTTTCAGTATCACCATGGACTTTTAGAAACCAAGAATGATTTATTTTGTTTTGTGTCTAAGATTAACCAAGTTAAGAATGGAAAAATCCTATTAGATCATAAGAGACTGTTCCCTTCCCCACTGCAGGATTATGTGCTACAGTATATTTCCTAATCTTTGTTCTTTTTAATAACATTCTTCCTGTATTCATTTCAAAGTCATTACCCCAAAATGTTTCCATGAAATTATATTGTACGTGATTTCAGATAGAGATAAATTTCTTATGTTTGTTTTATAATACACACCAAAGTTTATTTTTTTTAAATATTGAGCAATATTTATCTCTTTCAAATGGAACAATCATAGTAGTGTCTCTGTGAGTTTAAATAATAACAGTATTTTCTTGTACTTGAGTAACTTGCAGTATAATTTTGGAATAGTAATATTTTGTTTGGAACACAGTGTGGACTGTGGGCCATTTGTCAGATATATTTTACAAAGAAATCAGAATGTACCCTAAATGGAGAGAGGGAAGCAGATCAGGGGTGTGTTTTCTTCTTTGGCTTTCTGTTTTTTGATACAAAAAAGGTGGAATTGATAGACTAATGATCCATTGGTACATGAATAACTTAAATAATAAAGTAGTAGTCTGTATTCTCAAGTAGTGTAGAGATGTACAGGTGGACCTGTCAGACTTCAGCAGGTGACTTCTGCTGTGGTTCATGATTCCCAGATGGTATCCAGCCAGCACTTAATCTGTTCAAAGTTAAGTAAGTAAGATCTATCCACAAAATATAAGTAGGAAATAGTATAAACTAAATTAATCAGCAAATTAGTTATTAGGTACGTCATTATTTAATACATTAAATAGTGCTACTGTGGACATTTGTCTTTCAATCTAATGGTGTGTGTGTTTTGAATTTTTCTCAAAGATAGTTTGAAAATCATCTGGCTTTTGAAAAAACAAACTAGCTAACTTGGGAAACAAAAGAATAAGCCCAAATGTTATATATCACTTAAGTTGGATTTGCGTATTATCTTATTAACAGTCGGCAATTAAAAAGTCACCTAAATTAATAAATGTTACTTTTTTCCACGAACCCAGGGAAGATCTACTAGTTTACTACTTAAAAACTGGCCATGGCTCCTCAGTGCATCCCAGATGAAGTCTAAACTCCTTGGCATAGCATATGCTCCAGTACCCACTGATGCTCAGTCTCCCCTTGCATCCCTTCTCTTTGGCACATCTCCCTCCTGCCCCTCACCCGTATTCCACTGCTCTCCTGTCTTTACCACTGGGGATTCTGCTGCCACCTGCAACTTTTTCTTGCTTTGCCTGATGTATTACTACTCATTCTTCATGCCTAGTGTCAAATGGCTGGGTAGTTTTTCTGGGCTTGATGAGGTGCCCCTGAAATATTTTATATTCTCTGGGTTTTTCTAAGGGTGAAATGATGCTTTTTTCATGTCTCTATCCCTGTGTTCATCTGCGCCACTGTGTGCTAAGTATTTGACAGCAGAGATATTAAAGGTATTTATGGAATTTGTCAGTAAATTAATGAATGAATGTTATAGTAATCCATCCGTGGTTGGATACTACTAATCAATACTTTAATGACTAGTATCCAGTATTTTCTAGTTCTTCATATTTCACACAAGTGAAACAATTTGTGCCTATTGTATTTTGGTACAGGAGCCATTTTTTTTTTTATTTGTTCACCTTTGCTGTGAATTCAGTGGCAGAATTTTACTCTAATTATCTCAGATAAATTACTTGTTCTCACACAGTTGTATACTAAATATTGTGTGCATTTGCCCTTCTGCACATTTGCCTGGGTAAAGAGTGATATCACAGTATCCAAGGAACTCTCAGAAACACTTAAGAAGTATTCTACTCAAAACCAAATGTGACATGAATACATAGCTCTTTGGGTGTTTGGAATCTCTCCGGGGAAGCTGACACTTGAGACAAACAAAAAAATGCAGGGCTGTACACAGTTCTGTTAAAATGCTCAGAGGACAAAATAATTGCTCTAGAAATTCAGAGTGGAGATGATAAAGAAGGACTAGGGGAGGCGTAGCATATGAGTGTGATTTTAAGGGCGAATAGGGGGCAGAATGCCGCAGGAGGTTGGGGGCATCATAGCAGAGGTTCGAGCTCTGGAGAATGTTTGCTTGATCCCCCTTCCTCACTTTACCTATTCTCCAGACACTCCGATGTGTCTGCTGCTATGCACAGGATCACACTAGCCAAGTTCTGGGAAAGGATCCAGTAGGAAACATGTCAGAAACTTCCTGGCCATAACAGAAAATTGCTTCAGTATCAAATTGCTTTGTTGCTTGGGCCTCACATCTGTTTCCTTGTCCTTTCACCAACCCCTGTGCTGGTTCAAGTGGATCTCCTGATTCCTGCCTCCTTGACCTTGTAACCATTCCAGAAGCCTTGCCATTGTGCCTCAGGGTTCTCATCTGCCTGCTTGATTTTTTTTTACTTTTATTTTTTTCCTTTGGTCTTTGAGCTCCTATGACGTGTATGTTCTCATTTTCTGCCTGGCTGAGCGAGGTTCCTGACTTGCTCCTCTCAGTCAGATTCTTTGCTTGTTAGTGAATCTGGCTTGCCATCGATTTAGTTGCTGACCTCTAGTTTTTAGTATAGTTGGCTTTCTACCCATCTAGACTGCATTTCCAACCAGAAAATAGCGTAGTCTCAGTTTCCTGCCCTGCGTCTTGTTCTGTCATAACTATCAGCTCACTTGGCATGAGTGATTCATTTATGGGAAGACTGAAAAAATAGGATAAATTTATGAAAGGATTTCCAAGATAGGTTGAAGTTGTTATTTCACTCTCTATGCCAATAGTTTTTGAAGTAGGAGGTTTGCACTTCAAAAATACACAGGATGATCCATTGGGGGGTGGAAAGAAATTATTATAATGATTAGTCCATTGTGTTTTTATCTTAAAAATTTTTTAAGAATTACCATTATTTAAAATACAAAAGAAATGAAAAATGTAAATATTTAGAATAAAAATAAATAGCACAATTATTTAAATTATAGATGGACCAGTTTACTCTGTATCCAGAAGGTCACATACCACGTGTGGCAACAGGTTTCTGGAGGGAGGTATCCAAACTCCACATCTTGTAAGAGTTGACAGTGGGGACCTTACATGTTTATTCACTTTCAGCATATTCATTTGAAGAATTGCATTTTATATGTGCCTAGATTTACAGATTGTGTTTTTAGCTTTAACCTGAATAGCATTCACAAAATGATCAAGTGCCTTAAAAAGATTCTGGTCAAGAGCTACAGATCGTATGCATCTGAGAACTAGAAACACAAAACCTATACACTTAATACAAACTCTTCCTCAACTATATACATAGAAATCTTAAAGGTTAAGTATAAAAGTGAAATAAACACTATTTTAAAACGACAATACCATGCTCATTCACTGTGCTTTTTATCTCCAAGTAGAATATGCACATAGGATGAGGTTCTTCATCAAAGATATTTTTATATCTACCTCTCAAATAGTCTTGGAAATTACCAGTTTTTGTTGGTGGAATCTCTATTACAACTGATTAAAAATACCATTGATTTTTGCTCTAAGTGTAGTTAAGAAAAAGTTTGTATTAGGAGTATAAGTATCACCTTTGACATGTGATTGCATCATAAGGAGTACCTTCAGTCTGTAAGTTTTGGCAAGAATCTTTTTCAAGATGTATATATGCATGTTTTCCCTGCTATCTGAAAATTCACTTTATGCCACTTTGTTTTTACAAAAGACCTACAGTAGCTGTTTGCCCTAACCAAGGGAAATCCAAAGAGGGTTTTTCACTTTTACAAAATGGTAGCTGTCTCTTGGCTTTAACACCATTTCAATTTATGTAAGATTTAATAGGAATGCTCTACTTTCAGATAGCGGGAGAAACTTGTATATGTGTGTGTGTGAATATATGTATGTGTGTTTGTATATATATATATATATCTATATATATATATAGATATACATATACATATATATATATATATAATGTGTGTGTTTATATATATATACAGAGACACGCTCATATACTTCTCACAATTTTTATCTTTAATAGCAAGAAACTATTGGCCAAAAATCTAATTTTTATGGGAATACATTTTTTATAGCAGCAATGGCAGGTTCTTTTGTCAGTGTTCCTCTCTATTCCTATTAGAGTTCTCATCAGGTGTTTGAACTTGGCAACTCATAAGAGAAAGGATGACATTAAAGTAGTCTGAGATCGTCCTTATATTAACTGAGTTGTGGCCATTATCTTATTTAATATTGAAAAAATAGAGTTCCAGTTAATGGGATTTCTCTCCATTCTACAAATAAACCTAGTAAAGGAGTTACAAAAGAGAACTATAACATCTTAAATACCTTTGATGGGTTTACCAAGGAAAGTAAAATTATAACTATAAAATCAGTGTGGTTCTATTTTTAAGTGAAATTCTTTAGGAAAATGGAGTAGGTAGGTAGCATAATGAGAGTTCTGTTTTTAATTTACCTAAGTTCTTTCATGTATTGACAACAGTGTGGCTCTTTTAGACTACTAGGCATTTAGCTTTTGATCTCTCTGTATTCTGTAAATGTTAGGAACCACCAGTTTGTCTCTTGATCCAAACATTCCCATCTAGGCTGAATCCGTGATCAGTTAGTTACCCTTGTTAATTCAAAATCTATTAAAAGGTGTTATTTGGATTCATTCTCTTAATATTTCCATAGAAACTAAAAATTGTCCAACAGTATTGTTTTTACATACTTTTTACCTAGGAGAATAAAGTTTTTTTTAGCTTATGGTAATTTTTATTAATGCAAAACATATGAAATGAATCGCACAAAAGTTGACCTTGTAACTTCTCACATGTTACATTAGTAGTTTTAATATTACATACTAAATATATAATGCCTACCTCCTTTATTTGTGTATTTATTTTGGCCTCAGCTTTCTCAGCTTTCTGAGTCTCCCAAAGAGTATAAACTTTTTGGAATCAGAAGCAATGTCCTGGACTTTTTTCCCCTTGTCCTGTCAGGAAGTTAAGTGGGGACTTTACCAAATCTCTCCAAAAAGTGTGTTCCAGTATCTCAGGTTGAGAACGCCTTTGCCTAAGAGAACAGGTCAACGTGTCCTGTTGATTGGCCCCATAATGATTAGACTGCCAAGTCTACAGTGCTTCAAGTCTGCTTGGCTTCAAAACTTGGCTCTGCCATTTCTGAGCCGCACGATGGCGGCAGTTGACTTACTGAGCCAATCGCAGGGAGTTGTCATGAGCATAAAATGCAAAACAGTATGTAAATATCCTGACAAGGTGCCTGATACACGGTAAGGACTTCATATATAAAAACTGCTATTATTGTCATTATGATTACGGAGAGAAGAGAACCTTGTTCAACAGGGATGTTTAAAGAGGTCATTAACCTCTCAAGACCATTGGTAAACAGCAGCAAGCCTCTTGTAATGCTGATACCAGGTCCTTTTATAACGAAGGAAGCGGGAGGGAAAAGAAGAACCGGAAACAGCTGAATAAGAAGACCTAAGTCAACTGGAGGCCTGACTGGCCTTAATGATTTTAAGTGACAGTACCAAGCATTTCTCTTGACCTTCTGCCAGCATTATCTTTTGCTCAAAGTTAATTAATTCCAGTTCTCAGATCTATATTGTCCACATTCATTTTTATGTAGTAGAAATTTGAGACTTTTATATTTCCATTTAAAACAAATTTTCATTCCCCTTAACCTTTCAGGTTTGTACTATATGAAAAACAAGACTAGACAAATATAGCAGGTCTTGAAAAAACCATTTTCAATATTGAATGAAACGAGAAAAATTATTCAGAAGTAAACCCTAAAATCAAAAGAGAGCCATTCCTATATTTGGTGAAGAGAATTGGAATATTAAGAAATGTATTGTTAGAAGCACATATTAAGAATTTATTATATAAATATAACATATATTTATATATAATATATATATAATATACATACTAATATAGTCAGTATATATATTATTAATATATATACTGACTATAATATATATACTGACTAATATATGTCATATATATATAATATATATACTAATATTATACTGTATAATATATATACAATATAATATATATACTCACTTCTTTAATCCTCACGATGGCCCTCAGTAAGTAGTTATCATTGCCATTTTGCAGATGAAGACATTGAGGCACCAACAGTTTAACTTTGCTAACGACAAACATCTAGTAAACCGCTTAGTAGCTAGCTCTGCTCATGCCTAAACTTGTGTCCTGTCAATTCTATGTGAATTCTATGTTCACATGTATTTCCGATGATTAAAAGGCTCAGTGTAAAAAATTCTGTGCCACACTTAACTAGGAGTTTGTGTTTTCGCCTAAGTAATTGGGTCCCCAGCAAGTCATGTGCATTATACACTGCAGAAATGTAGGGCCAGTGCCTTCTCAGTAATCAGTAATTGCTTAGGGCAGGGTGGAAGCAATCTCTGTATTTATCCAACTCTAGAATGGAAGTGTCCCCTCTCATAGGAGCAGCCATTACACCAGTAATCAGAGAATCTGTGCTCTTATCAATTTCACACCTAACCCAAAGAATAAACCTGAATTTGTAGACTTTTTACTACACTGTCCTGTCATATCCATATTTCCCACTTCCCTAGTGGGAATTCTTCTTTTTCTGATTTGGTGGAAGTTAAGCAATTAGGTCTAATAGAGGTTTTACTTTGGAAAAGTGGTAACATAAAAATAGTTTTAGAGATAATGATTAGTATACATGTGAAGTTGTAAAATGCCTTTAGTCGTATTAAGATTATAATAAAATTTTAAGAAGTTGTCTTCAAATTTTAGTTTTCCTCAATTGCAGGAAATTGAAATTTGATGAGGAAACCTAGATACATCCTCCATTTGAAGTAGTTCAAGTCTGTGCCTTAGAAGCCACATTTATCACAATTCATGGATCTCTTTTTGTTGCAGAGTAGTTTTCTAAATATAATCACAAAGAGAGACCTTCCTGTCCATAAACCTCATTCTGAAATGAGTTCCATGTGAATGTCCACAGAAAGAACGAAGCCAACCACAAGGCACTTTCAAGATACATGTGTTCATTTCATTTGAAAATATTGAAAGTTAGTTGTTCATCGATACATGATACTTCCTCATGCCTCAACATCATAAATCTTTATAAGTGAATATCATGCTAATATAGTGTTTGGTCACCGTGGCATGAATTTTGAAGATTTAATAAGACCCTCTTAGCATGAATACTTTAACAGTGAAAATCTAATCCTTTTTTCAGTATGTGCAGTAGAGGATGGGACTATTTTAATGGACCCAGGTTTAGCTGAGTAATAACATCTTAATAACTTTAGGTTGTGCCAGCTGCTGTCCTAACATGGAGACTGTCTCATTTAACCTCACAACAAATCTTTGAGTGAGCTACTCTTACTCTCCCTATTTAAAAATAATAAACCTGAGGCTCAGAGCGTTTAGCTAGCTTGTCTAAGATCACAAAACTATTACGTGGTGATAAACTGTCCTAATTCTAGACCAAAGAATTATAGATAATAGGCTTAGTGAAGCATAACTATATTAGTGTGGTTAGTGTAGTACCAAAAATTATGTAAGTAAAAATTTTGTAAATATAATTACTTTATCTAATAATTGACCTTTAATAAAAGAGATACTTCTCCTGTTTCTCCTTGCTTTTCACTTACCAGCAGCTGCCAGATCCTTTTCATTAACTTTATAGGTCAAGTGGTTAATAATCTTTAAGTAGACCTTTAAATTCACCAGCTAAGTTTATTTATTAACAATAACAAAAACAAAAGCAGCGTGTTTTTCAAGAAACCCCGTCTAAATAACAGTAGTCATGTGATCACAATGTTTTAATTACCTTTAAGATCTCTTAAGAGACGAATTCTCTAAGTGACTATTGGAACATTTATGAACAAAGATATGTTATGGTCTCTGCCTGTGTGCTTTCCTTATAACTGGATTTTGTGATGTTTGTAATTTTTTCTTTTTCTTTCTTTAACTTTGAAAATTTTATACATAATTAAACTTTATTTTTAATATTCATTATTATTAATTTGTGGGGATTATTCCCTAGAAAATACTACCTTCTCAAGATAGTACTCTTAAAGTAATCTTAGAAAAGGTAATATATTCAGATGTAGTTTAAGGTAACTTATTTTTAATTATTTGTTATAAGGTATTTATCATTTGCAAAAAAGTAATAATTTAGAATAATCAATATTCTGATTTAAAAGCACCTTGATGTTAAAATAATTACTTTGAAGTTTGTTGTGTTGAGCGACTCTGGAGTTTGGCTTAAGAATTCAGATACTATTTAGTCCCCCAGACTTGAGTATTACGTATTAATCTCTATGGCCTTTGCTCTGAAATCTGGGGAAGAACCACATGAACTGAACATGATGAGGTCCATGACCTTATTTGTTTGTTTTTCCATTGTGTCTGAAGGCTAAACTCTTTCAGGAACGCAAAAAGCACTGCAAAAATGAACATTGACTGTGGGATTGGTAGAAAAGGGGGTGGGAACCGAGTAAAAAATACACATGGAGTTCTAAAATTAGCCTCTGTTATCACTGTGCTGCCCATGGGGGGCTGCTGGCTGTCCTGTGGTTGAGAGGACTTTCCCCCACCTTCACTGGGACACTCTGACGAGGAGCCCAGCCGTCTGCTCACAGACTTTGCCCTTATATAGTATACTTCATGGGTGCACTTCATCCTTAGAAAAATTACCCAAATTCACTTCAAAAGAGCACATCAGTTTATTTTACTTACAATTATACACATAACGAATAGTTCAGCATTTCATAGCTCATTCGTGTAAATATTTAGTCTGTAATGATAAGGATTTGGGCCATACTTAGCATTATTTGTTGATACTTACAAGCCCTTGTACATTTGTGATTGTCTTATATTTGGGGTGACAGATTATGGTTTAGATGGGTATGGGCAGGGACTCTTGACCTCTGCATAGCATTTCCCAGATGTTTTCTTAGGTGTGGACTGGCCCCAGGGCTTGGAGACTTGGAGATGTTCAGGGGGCATTTGGATAGAGTTTGTCATTGGCCTCCCAATGAGTTTTCAGTGTAGCCACTTTATGACATTTTTGTGGGATTGCCTCTAGAATCCTGTTCCAGGGAGTTAATTGGAAGTAACGATTACATGTAACAAGGCAATGACAATTCTTCAAAACATGGATTTAATATAACAACTTTTCATTTGTAGTGGCACCATACTGTCATTTAAGAACATTAAAAGTATGAAGACATTTTGAAATTGATAAATAAATAAATAAAATTTATTACACTAAATAAAATCTAAGGGAAATGTATATTTTCAGCAGTCTTGCCACCAACGGATAAACTGATAAGGCCCCTTTGTGGTGGAGCCAGGCCATTTGAATTTTCAGGAACATGTGCAGGTGATCTTTTGAGCACCCCAGGTGAAGAACCAAAGTTTGATATAGTTTCAGCCAGTGTGTATGTTACTTTATATTCTTTTTATATATTCTGTTTGACTTAATGTGATATCAGATACTTACAGTGCTCTTTCATAATCTTTAAATTTTTCATTACAATGTTTTTATATTTATGTATTATAATTTTTTGAATCAGTCTTCTAATGTTGAGTCTCATATTTGTAAGTTAGTGGAGGACAATGATACATTATCATTTGGTTTTTACTGGATCATTTCCCGACCAAATCAAAGGGAATGAACAAACCTTGCTGTTCATTGTTGCCACATTGCTTTCATAAGAAGGGATGTGGCAATCCCAATACTATCAGCAGCGAGTGCTTGTTTCACCATAACTTTCCTGGAATTGGGAATTATCATTTACTAAAGCACATTTTAAATCCCCATCCTTTTCAGGGCTTCCAGAAATGAGAAGGGAAAATACCACAAATAGCGACATTTATAAATAAAGCCATGGATAATTCCCTGGAAGCTGGGGGATATAAATAGTGCTGTGTCTATAATCAAATAGATACCAGTAGGTTATTCTCATTTAAAAGTGACTTTCTAAATCATTACCAACAAAAATTTGTAAAATGTAAATTACCTACAACAACCAAAAATGAGTAAAAATTAACTGTCATGACTTATGCCAACTGTGTGTTTAGCAGTTAGAATATTCAAAATGAGTAAACAGGACTGTGGTGAATCAAAACAACATGAACAGGTGTAACCTGCTTCACATGGTTAAGGTTTATACCACACGCAGAATCTGACACACTGCCGGGGAAATAAATTTCAAACCTGATCATCTCTGTAATTGAGAGTCCAGACTTCTTTCCTTAAAAGAAAAAATCAGCCAGAGAGCCTCACCTTATGTTTTTTATTATCCATAGGCTATAGAAAGCGTGCTTTCAAGCAGAAAGTAGATTATTGGCTAATAATGACTTGAAATGCAGATATTCAGAGAATATCTCTAAACTTTGTAAAAAATGTTTATTTATTTTTGAGAGTGATAGAGAGAGAATGAGTAGGGGACAGGTAGAGAGAGAGGGAGACACAGAATCCGAAGCAGGCTCCAGGCTCCTAGCTGTCCGCCCAGCATCCAGATGCAGAGCTCAGTGAACCATGAGATCATGACCTGAGCTGAAGTTAGACGCTTAACCAGTCGAGCCACCCAGAGGCCCCTATCTCTAAACTTCTGAGTTGGATTCCTCTTCTTCCTCTTCCTGTTCCTCACCTTCTATCATCTTTATCATCACCACCTTTTTGTAAGTGGATCATTTGTAGTTACTATACTGAATAGTACTTTTTTTATTTAATCTTTATCATGGCTGTTAGATGTATTTTATTCCTCCATTTTTCAAATGAGGAAACTGAGCAGGGAGGAAAAAAACGCACCATTCAACACTGGTTGTACAACCAGTAAG
Source organism: Panthera uncia (assembly GCF_023721935.1). Lineage (NCBI taxonomy): Eukaryota > Metazoa > Chordata > Mammalia > Carnivora > Felidae > Panthera > Panthera uncia. Next base: position 68,207,411 of record NW_026057577.1, read on the forward strand.
AGCAGCAGCTGGAATTTGACTGATGTAGAGTGAGTCCCTCAGTATCTACCCTTCTTCCATCGCTGAAATCAAACATTTCAGTGGACTTGCAGAGATTATTTGGCTCTCACAGATGCTATGCTTTGGGCACTAGATCCGCTCAATCTGGTAGTTGTGGAAGGTGCTAATTTTTGTGGGAAGTAGTCCAAGAGTTTTGAATCAATTCTGATTCTAATGATCCTCCAGAAGGTTTTCTTGACTTTCAGCACACCTGTAGAGGTTTTATTACAGGACATGTCTACTAGACTGAACGAAAGCCCAGATCCAGAGAGAATAATCTAAAACATCTGTTTTTCAGAGGCCAGTCCTCTTTTATTGACATCCACTCATCACTAGGTGTTTTTTTTTTAAGTTAGTTTATTTATTTGAGAGAAAGAGTGAGTGAGCAGGGGAGAGCCAGCGAGAAGGAGATGCACTGTCAGGGCAGGTCCTGACACAGGGCTCGATCCCATGAACCGTGAGATCATGACTTGAGCGGAAATCAAGAGTCAGATACTCAGCCAACTGAGCCACTCATGCTCCCCATCCGTCACTAGGTTTTAATCTTGCAGCAATTTTTGTTGGGGGGGGGGAATCTTACATGTCCATCAGTCACTAAGTTCATTTGAGAGGTAGATACAAAGATTAGTGGAAAGCCTGTCAATTTTGAATGTAGCTATATCTGAATTTGAAATCCAGCCCCACTACTTATTTTTATAACTTTGGACAGCTAAATTACTTAATGTCTCTGTACCTAAATTTTTTGGTCCTTAAAACGTATATAACAGTCACAAGTTTGCAGGGTCATTATGAAGATTAAATGAGAAACAACTGGAGTTTGAAAAATGAAAATTCTTAGGGCACCTGGCTGGCTCAGTCCATTAAGCGGCCAACTCTTGATTTTGGCTCTGGTCATGATCTCATGGTCATGGATCAAGCCCTGGATTGGGCTCCGCAGTGACAGCACGGAGCCTGCTTGGGATTCATTCTCAATCAATCTCTCTCTCTCTCTCTCTCTCTCTCTCTCCCCCCCCCCCCCTCATTCTCACTCTGCCTCTCCCCCGCTCACACTCCCTCTGTCTCAAAATAAATGAACAGTTAAAAAAAGGAAAAATGAAAATTCTTCCTCAAAGTAATCTCTTTCTTTGCTAAAATGTACTGTAATTATTTAATGTATTCATCTGTGATTCAGGTGAAGTTTAGCATAAGCTTTGAGTGTTGCTCCCTTAGAGGACACAGAGACAATAGCTTGAGATCTTATCACTGCTAGAATAAATATTTTGAAAAAGGGTTATTTTGCAAATAGTTCGTTTGCTTCTTGAATAAAAAAGATCATTTTTCCTTTCAGGGTCAGTTTTTGCCCTTCATTTATTTTCATTATTCTAAATTCAGCTGGCCCCTAGAATTTTTATCAGATATGACTTCTCTTTAATATGCTAGTGGAGAATGATGAACATTTTATAGTTTATTTCTATCATGAGCTAAGCTCATAAAGAAATTTATGTTAGGTGAGTTGGAGTTATAATCTCATTAGTGTCTTTTCCTCTATTGCAGAAAACAAGTTTTTCTCATTATAAAACAATTATAAACAGTTATAAGTTTCTTATAAAGTGAATAACTCAACAGAAATAGTGTAGTTAATGTTTCATATGTCAAAAGGGGGCACCTGGTGGCTCAGTCATTTGAGCAGCTGACTTGATTTTGGCTTAGGTTGTGATTTTATGGTTCATGGGATCAAGTCCCACATCGGGCTCTGTGCTGAGTGTGAAGCCAGCTTAAGATTCTCTCTCTTTCCCTCTGCCCCCTCTGTCTGCTTGTTCTTTCTCTCTCTAAAATAAAATATAAACAAGCAATAAACAAACAAATAAAATGTCAGCATGGAATTTTGCTTCCTTAAGTTTATTTTTTTTTTTAACAAATTCTTTTTTAACGTTTATTTATTTTTGAGACAGAGAGAGACAGCGTGAACAGGGGAGGGGCAGAGAGAGAGGGAGACACAGCATCTGAAGCAGGCTCCAAGCTCTGAGCTGTCAGCACAGAGCCCGACACGGGGCTCGAACTCACAGACCGCGAGATCATGACCTGAGCCGAAGTCAGACACTTAACCGACTGAGCCACCCAGGCGCCCCGCTTCCTTAAGTTTAAAAAAATCTAACCTAAGTTCCTCTTTACTTAAAAAAAATCCCTCTTATAAAATGTTTTTACCAAACTGCTACCTGCCAAATCCATTGTTTTTTTCCATTTCTTATCTTCTTTTGATATTGTTTACCACATCCTACTTTGTGCAACTCTTTTGACATTTTAATTAGTTCCAAATTTTATTATGAAACATATAAACTACTAAAAATGTGAGCACTGATGTGCCTCCTCCCAGTTCAATAAAACATTATCAACCGTTCAACTTCCCTGTATGTTCCTCCCTGCTTGTAATCCTCCCCAAACAGATGTGTAACCATTATCCAAAATTTGGTATAGAACATTCTCATTCATTTTTTATACTTTTACTATATATTTGTGTACTTCTACACAATATGTCATGTTACATTTTATATGTTTTTAACCTTTATATAAATGACATTATAGTGTATTTGTGTGTTTGTCAGCACTTATTTTTGTATTTTTCAGTTGACATTGTTTTATGAGATAATTCTGTGACACTACTTTCTGTTTGCCCTCACCTATGTTTCTCCTACTATTCTCCTTTGGTTGGACCCCACTCCTGCATTGGTTTTGTTCCCAGGGTCCTGTAACTGACAGCCTTTTCTTCTTACCGCACAGTCTCTCCCTGTGTATTCCTTGCCTCACTTGGCTTTTTCAAAGCTCTTGTATTCTCTTGAGATCCAGGCCTGTTTGTGTAAAAACCTGCTGGATATCTGCGACAGGATATCCTGCAAGCACCCTAAACTTCATCTTTCAAAAAGTGAATTCACAATTTTTTCCCCTAGACCTACAATCTCTTCTGCTTTTCTTTAATCTGAATAAGGACACACCATCACTCTGTGATTCATGCTGTTCGTTTAGATACTCTGAAATCCCTAGTATTCTTTACTCTTCACACTCCTTAAACCATAAGTCCTCTAGAGGCTAAAAGCAAACACTGAGCTGCCGGAACAAAACACATATAATAACACATATACATAAGAACATTGCCAGGTTTTTTTTTTCTTATGTAACATCCTGAGAAGAGTGCCCAAGTCAGTGGGCAGCTCATCTCCATGAAACCCTTTAGAGACTCAGACCACAGCACCTCTTCTGTCGTCAACATATGACCTCCAAGGTTACAGTTCCAGCTAGTGGGAGGGGGCACAGAGGAAGACCAAGGTCAACAATTAACTCTTAAGTAAGGCTAAGTTCACATCACTTTCATGAACATTGTGCAGGCTATAAGGAGTTCTCTTGCTCTCTTTTTCTAAATTTTTTTTAATGTTTATTTTATTTTTGACAGAAAGAGAGACAGAGCATGAGCAGGGGAGGGGCAGAGAGAGAGGGAGACACAGAATCCGAAGCCAGGCTCTGAGCTGTCAGCATAGAGCCCGACGCGGGGCTTGAACTCAAAGACCGCGAGATCGTGACCTGAGTTGAAGTCAGATGCTCAACCGACTGAGCCACCCAGGTGCCCCAGGAGTTCTCTTGCTCTCTTAAGTGGCCAGCCACCCCCTAGCCATAACTCTACACCATGAAAGTGTGGGAGAATGGATTTTGGTGGGTAATCCTGTATCTGTGCCACACGTAAATTCATAAATGTCTTTCAGGGGCTTTCCTTTCTTACCTCATTTAAATGCCACTGCTGTAGTTCAAGGCTTCAACATCTCTTCCTTAAATTACTTCAAATAACCTTTTGCCTGGTTATGTTTATTTCTTTCAGCCCATTTCCCATGCTAATGTCACAATTCTTTTTTTTTTAATATTGGCATTCTGTGGTTTTTCTTCAAGAAAAATTTTTAAAAAGCTAATGCATAATATAATGAGTATAGACAACAATCTCATAGTGCAATCATCAAACTTACTAAGAGACTAAAAGTTAATTATCCCTGTCACTAAAAAGAAAGGATAATTATATAATATGGTAAAAGTGCTAAATATCTCTACAATAGCAATACAATTGATATAAATGTATCAAATTAATATGCTGTACACCTTAAATATATGCCATGTTATATGTCAAATACATTCAATTAGAACAATTTTTGAAAGTCCAGTATCCTGGGGTGCCTGGGTAGCTCAGTCAGTTGAGTGTCTGACTCTTGATTTCAGTTCAGGTCATGATCCCAGGGTTGAGGGATCAAACACCAGTTTGGGCTCCGTGGTGAGCATGGAGTCTGCTTGAGATTCTCTCTCTCTTTCTCACTCTGCCCCTCCTCACTGCTCACATGCGCACGCTCTTGCTTGCTCTTGCGCACTCTCTCTCTCTCTCACACACACCCACGCAAAAAAGTCCAATATCACCACAGGATCTCTTCAATGTTTGTGAAATAAATGTCAAGTTGTATGACAGGTATATAGAATAGTCACAACCTGGCCTCAGGTTACTTCCCTGACCTGGCCTTTTGGCACTCTTTCCACGTATTCCGTACTTTCAACATTTGTGCTGGCTTACTGTGACTTGACCATGTTATGTATTTTCAAAGCTATATGTCCTTAGTTTTGAAATCTCCTGTGACTAGAGCTCTTTGTCCCTTTATTCTGTATGATTGTCACCTCCTATCAACGGCTTTCCTAGATAACCTTCCACGGAAGCAGAGTTTATTGCTGCTTTACCTCTGTTGCCAAGTATTTAGACCTGCACTGCTCAGAATATGATCTGCAGATCGGTAGCACTGGTATCATTTGGAAACTTGTTCACAATGCAGAATATCTGGCCCAGCCCGGCCTACTGAATCAGCATCTGCATTTGTAACAAGCTCCCATGTGATCTGATACTGCTGGTGCACAGGCTTTAGAATTGTTGTTTGCTTCTTTTTTTCTTTAATATGGTTTGGCTAAAAATCTTTGGCAAGGAGCCATATTTCTTATCAGTACTATTTTAAGGAGAGATCATGGTGTGATTCTTGATGCAACAGCTTCCTGAGCTACAGGGTCACATGTACAACTTTCTCATTAGAATCACTGATGCCAATATTTACTTTCAGTGTTGGTCTAACAAAATGAATATGTTGCTAGAAGTGGGTGATGGGTCCTTTGGCAGACCATGATTAAAAAACAAACAGGGGCTCCTGGGTGACTCAGTTGGTTCAGTATCTGGCTCTTAATGTCAGCTCAGTTCCTGATCTTGCCATGGTGAGATCGAGCATTACATTGGGCTCCTCGGTGAACATGGAGCCTGCTTGGGATTCTCTTCCCCCCCCCCCCTCTCTCTCTCTCTCTGCTCCTCCCCTGCTTTCACTTTCTCTCTCTCTCAAAATAAATAAATAAATAAACATTTAAAACTCAGAGATAGTGGATGAGAATGCCAACTTTATAAAAACATGTTTTTATGGGGGACTTAATTGTCCAGGAACATTTCTATACAATCTTCTAAATTTATAATGACCAAATGGTAATATCCTTTCATTGTTCTGGTGGCTTGTGCATGTGTTTTTATAACTCAGTATTTAATGCATGAATTTGAATTTATTTTGAATTTAAATGCAATAGTATTGTTTTGTTGTGTAAGCGTTTATTTTTTTCAACCAAGTAAAAAGTGGCCAAAAGTTGGCGTTAGCCAGACTTTTAATTTTTAAATATTAGAGAATTCTTTCTAGGTTTACATGAATCCAAAGTTCTGAGTGGAAACTATAATTCTTCTTTGCATATATGATAATTTTTTATCACCCTAATCAACTTGGTCTTACAATTTTATAAATTACTCCATTTAATGGAAATGAGGAAATACTGTGATTTCAAGTCTACCGATTTTACCTGGGTATTAAAGAAAATATCTCTCACAATGTAAGAACCTTCACAATGTAAAAACCTATATAATGTAGTCTATGCAACTCAGTAAACACTTGGAGACTGTCCACTATGGGCAACATGTGTGCTGGGATCTAGGGATGAACAGTGCCTGATTTTGAGAAGGAGAAACATAAACAGATTGTTTTAATACAGGGTGTCAGTGCTAAGGTAAGACTTATGAACGTGGTCGATGAGAGCTCCAAGAAGGGGCCACGTGGCTCCCCGCAAGGTGACTTGGTAGATGACACCCAAGCTGAGTACTGAAAGATTAGTAGCTTTTTGATAGGTGAAGCGAAGGAGGTGGGGGAGAAGCAATAGTTCCTGAAATGAGTCCAGGTAGAGCAAGTGGCATTGGTAAAAACAGGGAATGCTGCCATGGTGTCATGTGTTGATGGAGAAAGGATCAAACAGCAGTTTAGGGTGACTGGAGTGTAAAGCAAAACAGGGCAGAAGTGCAAGCTGAGGCTGGACTGGTAAGCAGGAGCTAATGATCAAAGGCCAGGTGTCAAAGAAGCTTGTAATTTTACCTTTGATGAGGAGATAGTGAAGATTTAGAGTAGAGAATGATAGGAAAGGGATCAATTAGTTGTTCATCCAAGAATGCATCCAGTTCACTAAGAGGTTTCCATAAAACAAATTTTGTTTCTTGGTTCAGGTCTTCTTTGCTGCCACAATCGATAAACTTCACTAGTCCAAAATGTTTGCTTTCCTAGGAGTAATACAATTCTAATTAAGAAATCTTTCAAATCACAAGGTGTGAGAAAAAATAACTTTTTGCTATTTGAATTCTTTTGTGCTAAACTTTATATAAATGATTAAATTGAAGTATAGAAAGTAGAGTGTGATTCGGCAAACATGCAATTACACTGACAACACAGTTTCTTTTAAAATTGTCAGGATAATTGCGTATTATTAATAGTTGTCCGTTGCTATTTCTTTGATTAGTCCATAATTAGCTATGTTTCCTACTTAATGGACAGATATGAAATAACTTGTTGGACAAGCGTGTGCTTGAAAATCCCCTGTTATATATTGATTCAGGAAAAAATCATCAGCAGTTTGTTACTGATCTAAATTTAGACACCTGATATCTTAAAATTTAATTAAATATTTAGTGGTCATAAAAGAAGTGATCCATGGGAGCAGAGGTACAAAGAGCAGCAAGGAGAGCCAGGAACTTCAACTTTATGTGTTCCCTCTACTCACTTTGTTTTATTTTCCTTCCCCATATAAATTATTATAAATTTTCCACTTGGTAGAAAGGATTTCTCAAGCATTGCCGGCCGGTTTAGTTTATTTTCCTTGTGAACAAATCTGTATGTAATCAGTTTAGCAGGTGAGAGAATTCAAGGAAGCGGTGACTTGCTAGGAAATGAGTTTGCAAGGCTGTGAATTTGTTGTCGTTAATGGTATGATTTCCCAAATATCCCATTTCATTTTTACGTAAAAGGTACTTTTCCGTCCCATCGCTCCAACCTCGAGTATGTCTAACCACTAGGAGGCACTCTTTCCAAACTCTCATTCTCAGAGCGCCCAGAATTTTTCCCAATAAAGTCTGTGGGTATTTATTCATCTTTTCTGTTTTCGTTTCTAAGCTAAATGTTTTTGCACTCAGTGTCTATTTGCTAGTAGAGATGGTTGTTAAAAGAGAAAGAAAAGAAAGCACTTCCAAACGTTTTGATTGGGATCTACTTTTCCAAGTGCTATTTTATGGAGTGAGGTATTTAATTTGTTAGAAAAGCACATCTCTGTGACATCAAATGTTTATTAAAAGTTTTAATAATGCCTTTAAAATAAATGATTCTCTCCTCAATATTTTTTTCTCTGAGGTAGCAGCATTGAGATGCCTAAATGTGTCTTAGGGAAGAGCAGTTGAGGATATTAAGTGATAGTAGAATGCAACATTACAGAAAGTAAACAGTGATTTGTATTGGGAGGAGCTTTCAGATCTGAAAAAGTCATCAGGGACTGTAGGATTGCTGTGTGGTGTATACACATACATAGAGATGACAATGACCAGAACCTAGAGAACATTTTCATCGTGGCACATGAAAATCAGTTTCATCACTGCCAGTCACACAACTGATATACACAGTTGGAATAATGATTCCCTGAAATTAAACAAGAGTTATCAGTTGTGTCAGAAATAATCACACTTGGCATTTTGGATTATAGCAACTAATAAAGCTATTAAATATTTGGATAGTTTCAAATTCCTGTTACCAGAGATTATAAGTGAACATTTAAAATGTACTTCCAATTGAAATCAGTTGGTTTACTTTAAAAAGCATGATTTTTCCAGTTTGTTACATCAGCATCAAAGACCTCTCTCCATTGTTTCATTCATTTATTGAGGGTATACTGGCCAGGCCCTATTCCTGACTTTGTTTAGAACAGGAAACATAGAGACAAAATTCCTTTCCTTGTGATGTTTATATTTGTTGGTGGTGGTGGCAGGGGGCAAGGGGACCTATCAGGTTGAGATGAACTGCAGTGGAAAAGGATAAAGCAGTTACAAAAGGATTGAAAGTATTAGAGGCTGAGCTACTTTATATGGAGAGGTTAAGGAAGGGCTCCCTGAGAAGGTATCATTTGAGGAGACATGGAAATGAGGATGAAAGCCATGCATGTAACTGGGGGAAGTTCCAGATAAAAGGAAGCAAAAAGCAAGCTTCATCCTGAGGTGTACATGAGGCATAGTAAGAAAGCATGTGTCTGGAATGTTGGGGAGTCTGGTCGCAGAGAAGTTCAGGGAGATGTGACAGATCTAGTAGAGTCTTCTTCCGGGTAGCGTAGGAAGCCACTGGTGGGATTTGGGCTACCTGAGTGACTTTGTCACTAACTTCTGAGGTAAATCTAGACTGTACAGTGAGATGACAGTAGGAAAATTAAGTCATTTTGCAGTTGTCTAAAAGCAAGAGATGATGGTTCTACATGAACTTGAGGAAGTTCCACAACTTTGTTGAGGCTGTTTCCCCTTGTGAGGATAATGAGACCTATATGTCAACTTGTTTTGAGGATTAAATGACAGAACCTTCTGGATCCTTTTGACTAAGACTTTATGGAGCTGATTCATTCAGAAGATCACCTTTAGAGTTTTATACACACACATATACACATACACAGTCAGAATCATATCTTTGATTATTGTAAGTCATTCAACTTAGTGTTCTCCCAGTCTTTGTCTTTTCTGTCAAATATATTTTCCACATTAATTGTATTTCTCAACATAGTTCTGAGTATGCTTCTTTGACCATATACTCCACCCCCAATTCACAAACCTGTGATGGCTCCCTATAACTTGTGCTTAAATTCAGAACTTCTGAATTTAGTTTTTGAAAGCCTTCAGTATTGCACTTTAGTCACCTACTGTATGCAACACCAGATTGCTATTTCCTGTAAATTCCCTCCTTTCCAATCCTCTTTTGCTTTATTTAGGTTTCCTGCCTGAGATGTCGAGAGTCTGAATCTCAGTCTGTCCACACACATACAGGAGGAATATAACTCTATTTGATCATAACTGAATTGGGCCTCATTCTGCTGGGTGGTAGAAACTCAAGTCTGCACTCCCTTGGCCTTTTTCTGAGGCTCTACTTTTATGTTCTTGGAGACTTTTGTAATAGTAAGCAATCTGGGAGAAAAAGGCAAGGGCATCCTCAGTCTGGTCCTCTGTGGTCATCCATTGACAGTTTCATTCTGGCTGGCAGCCCAGGATGTCTCCCAGGTAACTGGTCTGGAGTAGGGACTTAAGTCTTCACTTCTGTTCCCCGAGAGTGAGTAGTTTTACTCAGGGTGAGTAGTTCTGGGACTGTATGTATCCCTACAATACTCACTCCCAATGTGTGTATTCCTTGGGCTCTGACTGGTAGCTGTGGAGTGAGCAGAATTGCTTAATGTATTTGGGCAAGTTTTGCTCTCTCATACAGAGAAGGCAGATGGTTGATGCTCTTGAAACTTACGAAAATTCAGAGTCTATATCTTCAACAGGAAAAAAAAAGTGTGAAGGGGCACCTGGGTGAATTAGTTGGTTAAGCATCACACTCTTGATTTCAGCTTAGGTCATGATCCAAGGGTTGTGGGATCAAACCGCGCATCCAGCGAGGAACCTGCTTAAGATTCTCTCTCAGGGCACCTAGGTGGCTCAGTCAGTTAAGCCTCCGACTTTGACTCAGGTCATGATCTCATGGTTCATAGGTTTGAGCCCCGCATCAGGCTCTGTGCTGACAGCTCAGGGCCTGTAGCCCGCTTCGTGTTCTGTGTGTCTCTCTCTGCCCCTACCCCACTTGTGCTCTCTCCCTCTCTCTTTTTCTCTCTCTCTTTCTCAAATAAGTAAATAAACATTTTAAAAATCTTTTAAAAAAAATTCTCTCTCTTCCCCTGTATGCGTGTTGTCTCTGTCTCAAAGAAAAAAAAAGTCTGGGAAAAAAAAAAGTCATGTGACTTCCTAATAGTTTTTTGGTGGTGGTGGTGGTTTTAGCTATGAACTCTGTGGGTACAACAGAATCTGTACCTTTACGCCTGTACACAGATTTATGGTATGTGTTCGGTTGGGAAGATGTACTGAGCTTCATAGATAGATATCCAAATGTCTTGTGTCTTGAAGTACTGTTTCTCAGAATGTGACTTCAGGACCAACTCTGTTGTTATCTCAAGTACTTGTTAAAAATCAGTTACCCTAAAATTTTTGCGTTAGATCTCTTACGATGAAGCTTGTTAGTTTGCACCTGTAATCATTTCCAAGATGATTCTTTTGCACCCTAGATTTTGTGAACCATTGTCCTAGGTCATGGAAAAAGACAATGACCATGTTCTGCAGTGTTCTTCCAAACAACCTTTGTGATTTCTTCTGGACTAAGATATTTTGGATTATGGATCTCATTTAGTTAATTATTATGGGATTATTAAATTTTTAATTTTCTGTTTATTTCTAGCATTAATCATGGTGTTCTTTCTCACATGCACACACACGTTCTATCTGTATCTAAACATATCTACAACTTTCGAATTTGATATTATGAATATTTTGCATTTTTCTGACTTTTTTAAAGTTACATGAGTTGTAACTTTACATGTTGTAAAGTCACATGAGTTGTAACTTACATGTAAAAATCTTCCTTTTTTTCTGGGACACCTGGGTGGCTCAGTTAAGTGTCCAACTTCAGCTCAGGTCATGATCTCGAGGTTCATGAGTTTGACCCCACATTGGGCTGTCTGCTGTCAGCGCAGAGGCCACTTCGATCTTCTCTACCCCATTTTCTCTACCCCTCCCCTGCATGCTCTCTCTCTCTCTCTCTCTCTCTCTCTCTCCCCCCCCCTGTCAAAAATAAACAAACATTTTTTAAAAATCTTCCTTTTTTCATACCCAATATTGTTTATTTGTGCCTCTTTTCTTGATTAGCCTTTCTCAAGGTTTATCTAGTTTAATTGACATTTTCAAAGAACAAACTTACGGTTTTGCTTACTGTTTTTGTTTTTTTTCCAGTTTACCCTTTCTTTATTTTCTTCTACCTAATTTGTTTACCTTTTTATTTACTTAGGTTTTGAACTAAATAACTTTTTAGGGTTTTTTTGTAAGTAAAAATTAAATCTATAAATTTACCTTTAAGTATCACTGTAGCAGCTTTCCAGTAAATTTTGGTGCTTTTGTTGTCATTTAGTTCTAAACATTTTGTGCTCTCCATTTTAATTTATTTTAATTAATGTGGGAGCACATTTAAAAAAATTTTTAAATAATGTTTTTATTTTTTACTAGGTTTTTTTAATGTTTATTTTTGAGAGAGAGAGAAAGAGAGCAAGAGCACATGTATGAGGTGGGGGAAGGACAGAGAGGGGGACAGAGGATCTGAAGCAGGCTCTGCACTAGCAGCAGAGAGCTGAATGCAGAGCTGTAACTCAGGAACTGCAAGATCATGATGTGAGTTGAAAAGTCAGATGCTTAAACCGACTGAGCCACCCAGGCACCCCTATTTGTTTTTTTTTACTAGTTTTTTATTACTGACTTCTAATTTAATCATATTGGGTCAAAAATTATGTAGTTACATATGATATCATATGTAGTTACATATGACATCATTTGTAAAAATTTGTTGAGATTTTAGGGAGAATGTAGTACCTAGTCAATTTCTGTAAATATTTTCTCTTCCCAGAATTTTTGTTTGTTAAAACTTTTTTTTATCCTTACTATTTTTATCTGTGTGATCTATCAGTACCTGATAGAAGTATTTTAAATATTTTATTTTTTTAAGTTTATTTAAGTAATCTCTACACCCAACATAGGCCCTGAACTCATCACCCCAAGATCAAGAGTTGTATGCTCTTCTGACTGAGCCAGCCAGGTGCCCCTTAAATCATTTATTTTGATTGTGTATTTCTCACTATCTCCTGTTAATCCTATCAGGTTTTGTCAGATATGTTTTAAGATTACATTATATTTTTTGTATATTTGTGCTAATTTTTTTCTATTATAGGTATTCTCTTATATTCTTTCAATGCTTTTTTCTTTTAAATCATATTTTGTCTGATTTTCTTAGTGATAAAATATCCTCTTATTGCTGTTTTTAGTATATTTGTATGTTACATCTTTTTTCATACTTTATTTTCAACCTTTTCCATGTTTGTGTTTTAGATGTAATTCTTGGAAGCAATTAAGAGCTTGATTTTTTTTATTAAATCAAGTATTCTGACTTTCTTAATGAGTTTAATCTATGTCTGTTTATTCTGATTATTGATATATTGGACGGACTGCTACAATATTTCTTGTTTTCTGTTTATCCTCTTTTTTTCTTTTTCATTTTTCTCCTTCCCTGTGTTCTGTGTAATCTGTAATGTTTTCATTTGGAAATTATGGATTATATTGTTTACTCATACATTTTAACATATATATTTAAGTAAAAAAAAGTAACAATGTATGTAGTTTATTATTTTGTCTTCTTTGTTACTGTAACAAGAATTTTGTCAATTTGTGTTGTTTATAGATTTTTTAACAGAATTATCATTTATCAGTCTTTTAAGAAATAGATAAAATTTTGCTGTCTATAATCATTACTTGCTGTGGGTACTGTTGTGTCTTATATATTATACCTTCCTGATGGGTTGGATTTTCTTTTTCTAGAAGACTTTAATGGGTCGTTGCTAAGTATATTGGTGTCCAGTATCTTTTTTTTAAAGCTTTTTTTAAAATTTTTATTTATTTTGAGAGAGAGACACACAGTGTGAGCAGGGGAGGGACAGAGAGAGAGGGAGACACAGAATCTGAAGCAGGTTCCAGGCTCTGAGCTGTCAGCACAAAGCCGACATGGGGCTCAAACTCACAGGCTGTGAGATTGTGACCTAAGCTGAAGTCAGATGCCCAACCACTTCCCAATCACCCTTGAAACCCCTAGTGCCAGGTATCTTCATCTGTTTATGTCTAAATATTTTTATTTTTCTCCCAGGTTTAAAAAAAATAGTTTAGTTGGGTATAGAAATTTAGGTTAAAAGCTGTATTTCCTTGGCACCTTGAAAATACCACTTCATTCTTTCTTGTCATCTGTTGTAGCCAGTGAGAAGTTTATTGTCAGCCTGTCATTCTAATGGAGATAATTAGTACTTTCCCCCTTCTGAATACTTTTCTGTATCCTAAATATTCTTTCATGTTTAGCCATGACTTTCTGTTCTGTATTCTGGGAGAATTCTTCAGTATCCACTACCCTTTCATTAATTCATTCTTGTTCCCAGTCTTAAGTTATCATATTTATTTCATCTTTTAATTTTACTAACTATGCTTTTAAATTTCGAGGTTTGTATAAGAATTCAAGTATACTTATTACTAACTGTGTACTGTATATTTTATAGCCTCTTGCTATATTTTTTATACTTTATTTATTTTGAGAGAGAGAGAGAGAGAGAGACAGGGAGTGTGCATGCAAATGGGGGAGGAGTGGAGATGGAGAAGGAGAGACAGAATCCCAAGCAGGCTCCACACTATCAGTGCAGAGCCCAACACAGGGCTTGAACCCACAAACTGAGATCATGACCCGATCTGAAATCCAGAGTCAGTCACTTAACTGACTGAGCCACCCAGTTACCCTGCCTCTTGCTGTTTTTACTGATAACTTTGCCTTCATTAATCTCTGGTCGTTGTTAACATACTCTTTTCATATCTTTGTCAGCTTGTTTCCTGAAACTAATTTTATCTGGAGTGCATTAATGTTCAAATTATTTATTTGATTGATCACCTTTTATTTGCATCAGATTTATTCATGTGTTCTGAAATATTGCTTGGCAGGCTTATTGTTGAGTGGTAGATTTTTTGCCTTGTTTTGTTTTCTCCCTTCTCCTCTCCTTTCCTTTTTTCACCACCTCTTCATTTCTAATAGTATTGCAGTAGCTCCCACCTAAACTTAGAGCTCCCCTACTGGAACTCAGACTTACAATAACAAAATATTCCTGGGTATATGGTCAGTCTAGTCTTGGAGCCAAATGATGACATGGCTCATTTTCTCATTAGCAGACTGGATTGGTGTTCTACTCAGTCCTACAGCTCCATAAGACACTAGTTTGGGCCACAGTTGATAGAAACTGTTTTAGTCTTTTTTTTTTCAGGAAGTTTAGGTAAGGAAGCACCAACACATGCCGCCTGCAGTTTCCCCTTTCCTGTGAAACATTTTTGTTTTTACCCCACAGCAGCCAAAATATCTGATGTCTCAGCATACTTCCAAACTCCTAGTCCAACAAAATCATGACTTTAGTACCAGCCTACCCTCTGGATTTTTATTCCATTTCTGGTTCGCAAAGTATTTGATTGTATTTGACCCTGGCTGTACTGTGAATTTTGCTCCTTTCACTCTAACTCCATCACTGGTCTGTATTTAGAATGGACTTTCCTGTATGAAGCCATTGTGCATCTTGAACTGGAAGTCCCAAACAGTCTGTTTGAGGAAAAGGGAGAAATAAAAAATAGTTTTATTGGGGTTGCCATTCAGTAATTCTTAATGTCAATTAGAACAAAAGCAGCTGTTTATTTGCTGGCTTTTATTCCAGTTGTAATACTTACTGCTCTGAAAAATTCATTTTGATTAACTTGAAGCTATTCTTATCTATATTTCCTCCTTAGAACTACTTGGTTTTGACTTGTATTTTGTGGTCTGATTTAATACACTACTATTGAAGAATATGTTTTTCGAAAGGAAAGGATAACAGTGAGGCTGATAATGTTTCAGTGTCAGAAGAGATCATTTTATTAAAAGCTTCCCCACTGAATGCTTCTTTTAGGGCTTTTTGCGATCTCCTCTGACTGTGACTTTGCTCCAGCATCCAGAACCTTTGTTTAATTCTCCACTACTTTTTACTCAACAGATATTTTATTGACCATCTATTGTATGCCAGGCACTCTTCTGTGTACAAAATATGAATATATGACAGCAGACAAATCATATAAAATCTCCACCTTCCTTGAGCCTGCATTCTAGTTTATTGTTGATTATAGCTATGATCAAGCATGGTTTTTATTAATCACTAAACACTAGGGAAAGTTACAGTTCTAAGTTGGTTATGTGCACTACTGGTGGGAGAAGTATAGTTGGTGATTCTAGGATTCACTTTCATAATATTATCTTTCAATTCAGAAACTATATCCAGAGGAACTCATCTTTATTCTTTGTGGCACATGCCTGGGACACTGATAGAAGAAACACCACCCCTATTAGTGTGTGTGTCTTTATATTTTCTATTAGTTAAGTTTATACTAGTAGACTATCAGTAACTTTAATGCTATCGTTATGGATTTAAAATTTATTTAGAAGATTGATAATTATTTCATTTGTCTGTAAATCAAATGTGCCATATTTAGAAAACCATATTCAGATCTTCCAGCTTGGAATACAAAGTTAAATCAAGACAATAAAAGAAGCATATTGTCAGGATAAGCCTTGGAATTATGTTTGAGAACACAGCAGTCAAAGAAGAGGCCCATTTTTAATGAGGTACAAGATGCGGCTCAGAGTTTCATTAATTAGGTAGCTATGTGAGGAATGACACTTAAAAGCAGTTTTAGGGTATTGGTTTCCATTGACTTACTCATTTTGTTCTGATTTCCTGCTCTGATTAATGAATTTTTGAGCAATGGTGATTAGGTTAGTTTGAGTTCATTATTCAAATACCAGGGTTTAACAGAACACTAAACAGAACATCAGGAAATGTGGATTCCGTTCTAGGCTTACTCCTGACTTTCCATGCAATTTGAATTTCTTCCTGCCTTGTGGAGATATTGTAGATTAATATTATTATGAATGAAATGCTTTAAAGGGCAAGGATATAAAGTACTGTGAAAGTACCTGTGGGAAAAAACAATAATAATTAAGGGGAAAAAATAACTCTAGTTCACCTGGGAATAATACTTATAATTGATAAGCAACTTTTCCTTGGAAATTTAGATACATTGCTGTACAGGTGGAAGAATAGCATTTCCTTTCACTTGCTTGTAATATAATCATATCTAACATTTGAATAGTGGTTTTCAGGTTTTTTAAACACTTTCTCATTGGAATCTCATGTGATCCTTACAAAGCCCAGTAAGTTAGACCATTTCTGTGCGGCCTCATGAAAAGCCGAAAATCATCTTTTCTCAGAGAGCCTACGAGACATTGGACACATTTGTCTTACTCTTCAACACTGAGGCCATTCTAGAGTTCCCCACAGAGACAAGAGATCCTGTCATTCTTACCTTAATTCACCTCTTCATGCAATTGAGAAATAGCGTATTTCCCAAACATACATCTTGGTATTTTCATTTACCTTAGGCCTTCGAAATGGCATTGTTGACTTCTTTTCTCCTTAAGAGCTGTTCCTGTGAGTAGCTTCTGGCTTTTTCTGCAGACTAGCAGAACAGCCCAGGAGCTGCTTTTATTTCACAGAAGCAATGCATATAGGATAAGAATCTTCCACTCTCCACCGACTGTCTTTTAAGCACTTGGGTGTAAATTCGATTCTGTCTTCTCCGAAATGTGAATTGCTTTAGGAGCATGCTCAGTGTTCAGACTGTTCCACAAAGAGAAGATACATCGTCTGTGTCATCTTTTAGTTTTCTCTAAGAATCCAAAATAAATTCAAAAGGCACACTATGGTTGGCATTTACTCTGAATTTACAAGTCTTCCGTGATTTTGATGACGTTCCTCCTTATTCCAAGTTTATCCATTACTGGCAAAGGGATGGTACACAGGTGAGCTGGCTGAGTTTAGCACAGTACTCTGTTTCATTGTAAACATATACTCTGGGGAAAGACAGACGGATTTGTATACACTGCCAAGGCTATTGCCACAGTGAATGTGTTTCTGAGTCAGAATTCCTAAGATAGAGAAACCTGTGTCAAGAGCTTGGAGGGAGGCTTTAGGATGTAGCCAGTGGAAGTGTTGGGTCAGATCATAAGACTCAGCTTCTGAGGTTACATCACAAACTCAAAAGGCCTTCAGGGGCCAGTCACACCATAAGCATACGAAAGAAAACAAGTGTAAAGCAACAGGGAATGGTGACAGAGGGGACATAGGGAGTACATGCCCTGCCTAAGGGCATTCTCATTCGAATTATTAAAAACACTGAGCTGGCCAAAGAAAACACATATGCAGGCAGAAGTTCACTTTCCAGTGTGTGACGCCTGCCGTGAGGCCAAGTTCAGTTCTGTTGGCTGGTTTAGTTTGGTGGATCCCATTAGATTGGCCCAGGGTGTGTTAGCATCTAAGGGGATTCTAAAGCCTCAAATGAAAGAGTCAAAGAGTCACGGACCCTATCCCATTGGCCTCATCTTTTCTCTATTCATCTTATTCCCCCCACAGCACACATACACACATGCACGCACGTACACCCGGTCATGAACAGGCCTGGAAATGCAGAAGCCTGAGGCCAAAATCGTGCTCCTATCAGGTTGATATATTAGTCTGCAACCCAAGCAGAGAAACTGCACTTAATATGGGGTGTGGTAGCTGTTTGGTGTAACTAAATAATGTTAATTTTTATTTCATCAGAATATGATATTTCTATGCTTTAAGTCACTTTTATGTCCTTCATATTTTGGTAGTGGCATATACTTATTCTGAAAACAAAATTGGTTTCGAACAGTTTTCCTTTCCAAAGGTACTGGTACAGAAGGGACATACTCGGTACTTAAAATAATTGATTCTAAAAGCAGTACATTGCTTAAAATAATGCCACTGCATCAGGAACATTTTCTGGTTTTTCCTTCATTGGATGACTCAGGACTATTCTGTTTACTCTTCCTGTCTGTCCGATAGAAAAACAGAAAAAGCATATTTGAATGAACTTTCCTTGGATTGTTTTCAAATTTTTTATTTAAATATTTCCATAGGACTTCATAAACAGCAAACAGAACAAATATACAGAATGACTTATCATTGGCCAAGGGAGAAAAGCTATTAAAGTACCAGCACCAGGAGAATAAGTGAAATACAAATATATTTGATAATAAATAGTAAACATCCAATTACATTTGCTTTAGATTAATATGATCTTTTCAGATAATGACACCATTAATGGGTTATTGAATGATACGCCATGATGTCTCTCAGTCTGTGAGTTAATCAGACAAGTTAGTTGGAAGCAAAAAGCCACGCTCTGTTGTAACTGGAACAAAAGCCCAGAGAGAGAAAGGGTGCTGCGAACACTGGAGCCAGCCAGTTTGAACCGGCACGAGTTAGAAATGCTGGGAGAGGAGAGGTGGGACCGGCAGAGAGGAGGAGCACTGGAAAGAGAATTATATTCAGCGATTCCTCAGTTCAGAGGTTCACTGTAAGGCAGTTCAGAGGCTCTCATTTGAATGTGTGGTTATGGCCATAACATTCTCACA
Source organism: Panthera uncia (assembly GCF_023721935.1). NCBI lineage: Eukaryota > Metazoa > Chordata > Mammalia > Carnivora > Felidae > Panthera > Panthera uncia. The sequence continues at coordinate 68,226,199 of NW_026057577.1, forward strand.
AACTTCTTATTCTTCTATGAAAGAAACACAGAAACAGCTGTTGTACTACAGCAAAGCTTTCTGCATTTTTTCTCCTGGGATTTGCCCTTTTTCCCCCCTCCTTATCAGGGTAGAGTATGAATACTAGTAAAGTAGCATTCTTAGTTTTGAACATTTCCTAAGAAAAAAATAAAAACAAAGTATAAATAAAATCTGTTCTAGAGAATTCCTAATAAATTCATGCCAAGTAAAAGCACTTCTTTTGAGTATTGTAAACAGGTATCACCATGAAAAGCAAATAAAACTATACTTCAAAAACTGTCTAATTACAATATTGTAGAATATGTGTTAGGGATGTACGTTTGTTCTAAATCACCAGAAACAGGAAATCACCCGTAACCCTTGTGAGGATCAAAGTCACCGAAGATTTTCTTAGGTAAAGGAAATGAAATTGGTTGATATTACATGATCAGCCTTGTGAAAATTTATAATACGAATAGCCATTAAAAAAAATAAGAATGACTTTCAGGAATGAGTTAAATTGAGTGGGCAGGAAGGTAGATATGAGGCTTCTGGTATGTTTCAAACTCATGATACTCAAATCAGTTCTGTCTCATTAATTTTGGGTTTTACTACTACTAGGCAGCAATCCAGAATCATTTAAAACTTGCTAGATGCTTTCCACTCTGAGTCACTGCCAACCCTGTCCCCCAGTTGAGAATACAGGTATTAGAGACAGAACTGGAAGAATCATCTAACCCAAAATCTCAGCCATACAGATATTTGGAGGAATTTAAAAATTCAACTTCAGAGCAGACTCTCATGCAGAGTTAGATATAGTCTAAATTCAAATGCATATGGAATAAAACCCATAGCTAACTTATCTTGTATCTTGAAATTTTATTTATAGATGGGTAATGTAATAATCTTATATTACCCATTAATTTCAATATTTCTTCTCACAAAGCTTTATATTAGAACGATTTACAAGAAAACCATAGCCTTCTATATTCTTCTCTTCTTTGGTAGATATCCATTGAGTAAGGAACCATCTGGAAATAACAGTGTGTACCAAAAAAGCTACCTAAGCTAATCCAAAAGGGAATAGTTAGAATTATTAACTGGCCACTCTTTCTTTGGCGATGACTCATTGACACTATTCACCTACTATGTTATGAAACACATTATTAAAGCTAACCTTGTGTATTGTAGGTGCTAGGTGCTAAGATGACAGCAAAGAAGTTCCTGACAGTACTGTAATCTTTGGCTCAACATGTGTACTTGACAATTAACTAACAATGCCAGGCAGCATTCAATTAAGAACACTAAGTAGCAAACACAATAAGGAGTTAGTTCTGGAAAAATACTAGCCCAAGTGTATTTGGAGAAAGGGCCATAACGTGGGTTGTTCCCTGGAGAAGGGGTAGAACTGAGCAAAAGAGAGGTGGAGGGGAAATGAATGTGAGATATTTATAGGAGGTTGAGGAGTTTTTCCAAGTTAATGGTAGGTTCTGAGTTTGAGACGAGTGAAATGTTGGAGAGTACGGATAAAGTGGGGTGAGGTTAGAGATTGTAAAATTAATCCTTATAGATCAAGTCTCACAAACCCAAATGCCTCTAAGAGGCCAGATAAGCTGTTTAAGTGAGGTGCAAGGGACTGACTAATCATTCCCTGTGCCAAGGACTTCTTACTTTTCAAGAAAAATCAAATATGTAAACTATTGTGTGAAATATCTGGACTTTTAAAGCAGTAAGCAGGCGGGGCGCCTGGGTGGCTCAGTCGGTTGAGCGTCCGACTTCGGCTCAGGTCACGATCTCGCGGTTCGTGAATTCGAGCCCCGCGTCCGGCTCTGGGCTGATGGCTCAGAGTCTGGAGCCTGCTTCCGATTCTGTGTCTCCCTCTCTCTCTGCCCCTCCCCCGTTCATGCTCTGTCTCTCTCTGTCCCAAAAATAAATAAACGTTAAAAAAAAAAAAAATTAAAGCAGTAAGCAGGCCAAACAAAACCTATCTGGAGGCTGTGATACCATAGCCACAATTTGTGTAGGAAAAGGTGAGCCTTGCAGCCTTTTCCTCACCACAGATATGATGAATATTTTAAGAAGGATGTCACAGTGGTTGCCCATAGGTGATTTTGAATGGGAAGGAGCTACAGCCTCAAGGAAGTCTTTCCTGTGCCTTTTCCAACTAGGAGCTACAAATAGTCCCCAAGACTTGGAGACTGACTGAGCTAGTCCTAATGTGCTTCCTTAGGACCCTTTGGGTAGGAGGGAAAATTGTAGAGTAGCTCTTAAAAACTGGCCTTCTCCTGTCACTCATAAAAATGTCTTTTGTCAGCAGCATCTGCACTGCTTGCCTCTAGCCATGCTTCACTTTTAATTGTCAAATACAGTGAGGCATGGGTGGGAAGCAAGAGAGTTGGTGACTTGGTTAGTTCGTTGGTTGGTTGGTTGTCTTGAGGATCTTCTGAGTTCTAGATGCAGTATCAAGCTTCATCCCTGGCCTTTAAATTAGAACATCAGAACCTGGAACCATTCTGCTACTTCTTGGCCTTAGCACCTTGGACAAACCATACAGCTTCTTGAACCTGACATACTGTTTCCCATCCCAGGACCATGGCACTTGCTGTGTTCTTTTGGCCAGCAAAACTTTTCTTCTCACGTTTACTGACTGTCACTTCTGTGTCCTTAAGATGACAGCTACAATGTTACTTCTTCAAAGAGACCCCCCATGATTTTCCCTTCTAAATGGAGCCTGGGGCTGCTCTAACAAAGTAGCCAAACTGGGCCCCTTAAAACAACAGAAATGTCTTTCCTTACTGTTGTAGAGGCTGGATGTCTGACATCTAGGAGTCAGTGGAGCCATGCTCCCTCTAAAGGCTCTAGGGAAGAGTCCTCCCTTGCTGTTTCATAGTTTTCAATGAATGCCAGCCATCCTTGGCATTCCTTGAATGGCAGCTACCTGACTCCTAGACTCTCTTATCACCATGGCCTTCTGCCCTGTGTGTGTGTGTGTGTGTGTGTGTGTGTGTGTGTGTGTGTGTGTTTGTGTCTCCACAGAGTTCTTAAAAGTCATGGGATTCAGGGCCCACCCTAAGCTAGTGTGACCTCATCTAAACTAATGACATCTGCAAAGACACTATTTCCAAATAAAGTCAACTTCTGAGGTTCCAAGTGGACATGAATTTTGGGGTGACACTATTAAAACTATTGTAAGATCCCTGTTTTCTCTTCTCCGTTGTACTGATCGTACGTGTAGTTATATGTTCATTTGTTACTTTATCTTCCTGACATGAAAATTCTGTAAGGATAGGATTCAAGTCTCTTTTATTTGTTTCTACCTACCATTTGTGCCTAGAGTATTATTGATAACTAATATTTATTCAATGAATTCAATAATCTTTTTTCCTCAGGGCTCATTGTCTTCAGTGATAAAAAGATGGGGTTGGGAGGTGCGTGCCTTGGTGGCTCAGTCAGTTAAGCATTCTACTCTTGGTTTTGGCTCAGGTCATGACCTCATGGTTGATGAGTTCGAGCCCGCAAGGAGCTTCATGCTCACGGTGCGGAGAGCTTGCTTGGAATTCTATCTCTCCCTCTCTCTTTACCCCTCCCCTGCATGTGCTTGCTCTCTCTCTCTCTCTCTCTCTCTCTCAAAATAAATCAACTTAAAAAATGATGGGTTTGTAATTGTTGGTCCTTAAAGTATTTTACAGTGCAAATAATACATGATTCTGACCTTTCTCTAGATGCTCAGTGACACCAAGTTGGCCTTTGCTTGCACAAGATTTTTTTAAACTATGATTACACCGTGTCTTTCATTTAGAGTTCTACTTGAAGGGAAAGGGAAAAAAAAAAAAAAACACAGAACACTGAGATAACAATTAGTTGGCCTGATAAAAAGGGACCAACAAATTTCCAAGATTCAGATTGTGTCTTTAAGTGTAATGAACACTCATTCTGGGTTATATTTGAAAACTGGGCACCAAAGCTAAATGTACTTCAAGCAGTTTTCAGTTTTACATTCAGAGAGATTGATGCCCCAAAAGACCTTTTTAAATTTCAAACAATGTTATTTCATAGGAATATAATTCATTTCCTTTTAAATTTAAAAACATGTGGGACAGTTATTTCTCATGCAAGTTAATTTATCAGTTTGAATTATTTAATTGGAAAATTATTGGAAATTTGTCATCAGTTTTGACATTTTTAACAATACAGTGTTGCTAAAGCATACTCTTGGGGACCTTTAAATGCCATCAGGAAAAAAAATCCACTTAATTCTGCTACTGAGAAAATGGGCTGGGTTTTATTATTTTTTTTATTAAAACACGATTTTATTTGCATTAAATTTAAGAATGTTTAAAGTTGTAATTCTAAACAAAACAAATGCAGTTCTAAGATTCCTAAGTACTTATAATTGAAAAGGAACGTAACTGTGATAAAAATGGTGAAGAACTGACTATATTAATATCTTTATGCTGTAAAAGCTTGTTCATAAATGTTTTTTATTTTGCTAGAAATATCACCAAAATAGACGTAGTTTTGGTGTCAATTAAAAATGCTATGTCAACTGGGGTGCCTGGGTGGCTCAGTCAGTTAGGTGTCCAACTCTTGGTTTTGGGTCATCTCATGGTTTGTGAGATCAAGCCTTGATTGGGCTCTGTGCTGATCATGGAGCTTGCTTGGGATTCCCTCCCCCCGCCCCCCCCCATATAAAGAAGCATTTTTAAAAATCATATGTCAACCAAACTTATGGGGTTTTTTTTATGTTTATTTTTGAGAGAGAGACAGAGTGCGAGCAGGGGAGGGGCAGAGAGAGAGAGAGAAGGAGACACAATCCGAAGCAGGCTCCAGGCTCTGAGCTGTCAGCACAGTCCGACGCAGGGCTCGAACTCAAGAACTATAAGATCGTGACCTGAGCTGAAGTCAGATGCTTAACCACCTGAGCCACCCAGGCGCCCCTCAACTCTACTTATGTGAAAATGTTTTTAAAAAATCAGATGACTTCAGTTCAATTCAATAGACATTTTTTTTTTTAATTTTTTTTTCAACTTTTTTTTTTTTTTTTTTTTTTTTGGGACAGAGAGAGACAGAGCATGAACGGGGGAGGGGCAGAGAGAGAGGGAGACACAGAATCGGAAACAGGCTCCAGGCTCCAAGCCATCAGCCCAGAGCCTGACGCGAGGCTCGAACTCACAGACCGCGAGATCGTGACCTGGCTGAAGTCGGACGCTTAACCGACTGCGCCACCCAGGCGCCCCTCAATAGACATATTTTAATCCAGGCCCTGTGTATATGCTGAAGATGAAAAGCAAAATAGTATGAGGCACCTACTTCCCGGCCAATGAACTGAATTTTTTCCTATTCCAAAGACAAACTTTTCTCTTTTCTTTTTTCCTTGTTTCTCTTTAGTGCTCTAATCAGTAAGAAGAGAGAGAAATTTAACTGGGAAGATAGCAGGATGGGAGCCAGGTGTCAGCCATGCCATCTCTTTTCCTACCTTCCCAGCCAGGAAGAGGGATTTAGTCATGAGCACAGGAGAAGAAAAGCGAGGGGACATGGGTTTCCCCGTCACCAGGAAATTCTGGAGGCTCTCTGCATAATAGAGCATCCTTGCATGTAATGGGTGGATTTGGTTTAGACTCTGACCCATGTATTCTGAGATGTTTTTGAATTGTAAGTCAGAAGGAAGCTGAAAAATCATGGTATTTTAGAGCAATATAGTAAGGTACATTAGCTTTCATCCAACCCTACCCTCTGATTTTAAAATGGATTGTGTTCTGTTGAGTATTTGGAAGTGACTCAGTAAAGTACACAGTGCCCTGATGTGAAGTTTCTTGGACTAAGGAAAGATGCTTTTATTCATGTTTGATTAACCATTTCCAGAATAATTGTTAAACACAAACTTTGTACAATGGCTGGTCCATGATTCCTATCAGCATCTTAACAATTGAATGTTTCTACATGAATGAAGGAGAACTGGCAAGGCATTTATTAAAGTGTGGTGGTCACTTCAGTGAAAAATGTAGTAACGAGTATATTGCTGCATATTAAGGTAATTACACCATACTGTTCTCTGTGGAGAAGTAGTTGTCCAGGTGAGAGATAATAGTGGAAAGGGATGTGGGATTGACATATTCAAGAGGTATTTAAAAAGTATAGCTGATAGAATTTGAGAACTAATTACACAGGATGAAAAAAAAGAAGTCAAGGGCTTGAGTACTGGATCAGTTACTGGACCCAGAACATTGGATGTACTTTTTAGTGAAGAGGAGAGCATTTCAGTGTGGAGTCTTGTAGGGAGTGATTATGCCTGAGTATGTATCTCTGATTATGTCACATATTCATAATCAATCTACTTTAAGTTTTAAATTTAATACCATCTGATGATTACTTATCTCAAATAAGGCCTAGTAACAAATTTTATTTTTGCTCATAATTATTATATATATCATATATATGTATTATATATAATATGATATATATCATAACATAATATGATATATATCATAATATTATTTTTGCTCATAAAAATGAGTATTTCACTTAAGTTAATGCAATTTCTGTTTTATTAGAAGCCATGGTTGTAATTAACCACATAGTTAATTTTAAAAAGCAAAAACAGGGTGGTTGAGCATCCAGCTCTTGATTTCGGCTCAGGTTGTGATCCCAGGGTTGTGGGATCTAGCCCTGCATTGGGCTCTGCGCTGATTGTGAAGCCTGCTTAAGATTGTCTCTCTCTCTCTCCCCCTGCTCCTCAATAGAATAGAATAGAATAGAATAGAATACAAAATACTTTTAATGGTGCATGCAATTAAATGAAAAAGTCTCCATTTTAAATTAGTTTCTAAATTATAGGTTTGTAAACATTTCAAAATGAGTTGGTATCCTGCAAATGATAAATTCAAAATATTTACTTACATTAAATAATAAATAAATTTATAAATGTTCTCATAAGTAATAAATTTAATTTATACTAAAATTTTATTTCTTTTAAAAAGAAATAATTCAACAAATATTTATTAAATTCTCACTAGATCTTAGCCAATGTACTATTAGGTATACCTCGATAAACAAGACATGAGCCCTAAAAAACATGAATAGACATTTCTCCAAAGAAGACACCCAGATGGCCAACTGACACATGAAAAAATGCTCAACATCACTCATCATCAGGAAAATGCAAATCAAAACCACCATGAGATACCACCTCACACCTGTCAAAATGGCCAACATTAACAACTCAGGCAACAACACATGTTGGTGAAGATGCAGAGAAAGAGGATCTCTTTTGCACTGTTGGTGGGAATGCAAACTGGTGCAGCCACTCTGCAAAACAGTATGGAGGTTCCTCATAAAATTAGAATCAGAACTACCCTGCGACCCAGCAATCACACTACTAGGTATTTATCGAAAGGATACAGGTGTACTGTTTCCAAGGAGCACATGTACCCTGATGTTTATAGCAGCACTATGAACAATAGCCAAAGTATGGAAAGAGCCCAAATGTCCATCGATGGATGAATGGATAAAGAAGATGTGGTGTGTGTGTGTGTGTGTGTGTGTGTGTGTGTATATATATATATATATATATATATATATATATACACACACCATGAAGTATTATTTGGCAATCAAAAAGAAAGAAATCTTGCCATTTGCAACTACATGGATGGAACTAGAGAGTATTGTGCTAAGTGAAATTAGTCAGAGGAAGACAAATACCATATGACTTCACTTATATGAGGACTTTAAAATACAAAACAGATGAACATAAAGGAAGGGAAGGAAAAATAATATAAAAATAGAGACAGAGACAGTACATAAGAGACTTTTAAATATAGAGAACAAAGGGAGCAGTGCTGGAGGGGTTGTTGGAGGGGGGATGGGCTAAATGGGTAAGGGGCATTAAGGAACCTACTCCTGAAATCATTGTTGTGCTATATGCTAACTACCTTGGATGTAAATTTAAAAAATATATAAATTATTCAATTAAAACACACACACACACGCGCACACACACACACACACCACCTGGGAGCTAAATGCTTCTTGGCACACAGGAGCCAAGTATTCCCTGAGCTTGTAATATATTTTTTGTGCTTTTTAAATGGTCTCTTTATAATATACATTAAATAAATATGTCTAATGTTCTAGAAAAGTTCTCATCTCCATAAGAAGAGAATATTCAGTCTTGGCAGCCTCAGTTTACCCATTAGTAAACTCCTTCACTGGGACAATATGCTGGAAAGCCTGCTGCCATTCCAATGGGCAGAGTTACAAGAGAGGGGAGAGCTAGAGGGATGTGGTGATGAGTGGTATTAGGACCCTGAGCCACACCTGGATCTCCAAATATCAGCACTTCAAGGACTAGGCCTGGGGCATATGAACCAGTGCAAGATAAAAGAAGGAAATACATACATACATACATACATACATACATACATACATACAACCAAGACATGAGGCCTACCTTCAAAGTGCTTAAATCTGAACTGAGAGTTTATTAAATGCAAGTTATGTAGAATTGGAGCTATTTTTAAGGATATAACTTATACTGCATGTAAAGCTATCTTAATTTTTTCAGACAGTGGGTAACTTGCTGTAATACTCTCTTCTGTAAATCCGTGGCAATACTTGCAAAGGTCAGTTATTTGTCATTGTTAAAATAGGAATTTCCTAAAGATCGAGGGTCAAAATTTCTCCACAGACTAAAAACTAATGAAAATTTTATACAGATATCCAAAACTCCATTGTACCAAGAACTAGTAATTGCCCATAGTCTACCCTGAGCCTTTAAAAGTTATCTCTCTTTTGGGGTGCTTGGGTAGCTCAGTCAGTTAAGCATCCCACTTTGGCTCGGGTCATGATCTCTCGGTTCGTTGAGTTGGAGCCCCGCATTGGGCTTGCTGCTGTCAGCACAGAGCCTGCTTTGGACCCTCTGCCCCCCTTTCTCTCTGCCCCTTCCCTTCTCTCTCTCTCCTCTCTCTCTAAAATAAAAATAAACATTAGAAAATAAATAAATAAAAGCTCTCTCTGTTTTAGTACTGGCTATCAGTGCTGCCCAAATAGTGCCTCTCTTTCTGATCTCTCTGCCCTGCTGCTGCTACCCCTGCCTCCATCTGTTTTCTCTCTGCCTTTTTTTGGTTCCTACCACTTCTCGAGAGAGTCTTTACTTTAGTTCAAAACAGCTAATGTTTATGAACATCATTAGTCAGTTACTTTGCTCTTCATTCCAATCAGACAGTCATGGGTTACCATTTATTAACTCTGAGACCTTTTATTTTCATTGCTACTTTCTGCTCAAAGGTAATACATTTTTGTTAAATCCTATTTGTGCCTGTAGGGGGGTGCCGTGAAAAAGATTGAGTTGGTGGAAGGGTGGACTATTTTGAGGTTTAAGCATGCCAGAATGATGAGTAGATATCCCACATATCTAATATGACCAAAGTCAGCTTCCCCAAGTCCTTGTCTTATTCCATCGTATTTCATAACACTATCAGAATAATCACATTTTCTCCTTTGGGACATGAACTCAGTTAAGCTGTCTGTGTAGATAGTAATGAGAGAGAAGTATCAAAATGTCACTTCAGATTTCTACCATTTAAATACAAGAGTCAACTTTTTTTTTTCAATATATGAAGTTTATTGTCAAACTGGTTTCCATACAACACCCAGTGCTCATCCCAAAAGGTGCCCTCCTCAATACCCATCACCCACCCTCCCCTCCCTCCCACCCCCCATCAACCCTCAGTTTGTTCTCAGTTTTTAAGAGTCCAGGAGTCAACTTTCATGTAGATTTTGATCTACTTGTGTTGATCTGACCTGTTTCCTTATATGGAGCCCTCTTTTATTTCCTATATGCTACTGGATTGTCTACGGTAGGAATTTTTCATATTTTACATTTTTAAAAGAAAAGCACTTGGATTATCTGTTGATAATCATCACCTACTTTTTATCAGTTCAAGAACATAAATTTTAGTATTAACCTAAAATAAACTTAAAAACAGCTTAATAAAATTTGTTAATTGAAAAGAACAATTTGAATCACTTTTGAGATTTGCCAGCATTGAGCATGTTTATGGGAACATTAATATTAACAGAGATATTCTTTTTTTTTTAATTTTTTTATGTTTATTTATTTTTTGAGAGACAGAGACAGAGCATGAGCAGGGAGGGAGGGGCAAAGAGAGAGGGAGACACAGACTCCAGAGTAGGCTCCAGGCTCTGAGCTGTCAGCACAGAGCCCGACTCGGGAATCAAACTGCAAAGATCATGCCCTGAGCCAAAGTCAGACGCTTAACCAACTGAGCCACTCAGGTGCCCCAGCAGAAATATTCTTGAAAGCCATGTGGCAAATGTCAATTCTGTTTTCACATCCAAGGAACTAATGGCTGCCTTTGCCTGGATTTTATTTGTTTCCATGAAATAGCATAAAAACAGGAGAGAATAGCAAAAAGAGAATGGAGTTAGGGGTCAGATAAGCCGGATCCCAACTATGCCATTGATCAGTTGAAGACCTCTGGGTTTCTGTTTCCTTAATACCATGCAGGGATAATAACTTTATAGGACTATTATGAAAATTAAAATGATATGACCTATTTACAGAAACCACCAAAAGCCTACTACACCTTAGGCACCCAATAAATGTTAATTACTTTTCTCTCCATTTATTGAGTGAAAATATAGCCCAATGTGCCCATAATACTCAATATTTTAGGACACTAAAGGGATTCATATGCTCATTTTTCCAAGTCCAGGAATACTGGTTCTTCTTGGAAGACCTAGTTTATTTTGAGTGTCATCAGTGGTTTTGGTTTTGTTTTAGCTGACCCATTTAGACAATGAAGATGCTTGGCAATTCATAAACATCCTGATGTTTCTTCTTCAAGAAATTACGCAAAGGTAAAACATAATTCACTGATTGATTCTCAGATCAAGACCTCAGAAATTCCTAGAAGCTGATTCCATTTATACCATAGAATCCTTATTTTCTTTAAAAAATGATCTTATGGACGTCCAAGTTATTTACCAGTTGGAAACAAGAGGAGTCTTCAGTTGCTAACAGTACATCAGCCTGTCCAGTTTCATATAAATAACTACACCTATTTGAACAAGTTGCCCATTCTTTATGATGAACACTGACATAAAAATTTACACTTATACTTTTAATTTAACAACAACCCTATGAGGTGAATACTGTGCTATCTCTTCATTTTTATACATGAGAAAAGAGAGGCACAGAGAGATAATTTTCCAAAGTACTACAATTAATAAGGAATAGAGCCAAGATTTAATTTAAGCATTCTGGCTCAGAGCTCATGATCTTAATCACTATACTTCTTGTTATTTTTGTTTTTTTGGTTTGTTTTCATGAAGTGACTAAGGGATTTGAAAAGTTGAAACCCTCAGAGCTCTTTAATTTTAAATATTAAATGTTTTTAACAGATTCTCATGACAACACTGAGTTGAAATCTACATTATAATCTGGCCCTTTCCTTCATTCCATCATGCAGTGAGCTTTGCTAGTAGTCTCACTGGAGGAGTCACACAGTGTAGACATCTAAACACACACCCTTGCTTTTTAATTTGAGTAAAATGCCTAGTCTTAATTTTTTTCATCATAGATTTATGATATCTGATAAATGAACACAGCTTGTTCATATCATACTAATCTTTTCAAGTTCTTTATGGGCAAGTGATTAGATCCTTTACTTCTTGTGGGCTGGCTAATGACATTTTAAACTGGTGGAATACCTCAGGTAGCCTCCATGTTGGACCATAGGTGCCTAGTTTCTTCCAGAGGGCCACATGCTCTATGTGTGGGGCATACTTCTTTTATTTGAGCTGTCTTTTCTACATACTACATATTCCTAACCAGAATTGATTCAATCATGTCACTTTGCAGATTATATTGTTTATTGCTCTCAATCTCACAGATGCATCTGTGTTGCTACTACTAGCTTTAATGACCTCTGTGAAATTGCAAATAAAGTCAATACCGCCTGTCCAGCTTTTGAAGAATAATGATTCAAGTGAAAAAATTTTAAAGTTATGTATAAAAATTTAGCTATTTGAGAAACAACAACTGTTGGCAAGGGTGTGGAGAAAAAGGAACCCTCATGCACTGTTAGCGGGAATGCAAACTGGTACAGCCACTGTGGAAAACAGTATGGAGGTTCCTCAGAAATTTGAAAATAGAATTACCATATGATCCTATAATTCCACTACTGGGGATTTAACCAAAATACGAAGGCACTAATTCAAAAAGAAATATGCAACCCTATGTTTATGGAAGCATTATTTACAGTAGCCAAGATATGGAAGCAACTCAAGTGTTTGTGGCATATATAAACAATAGAATACTACTCAACCATTAAAAAAGAATGAAATCTTGCCATTTGCAACAACATGGATGGATTTAGAGGATATAATGCTAATAAGTTAAATAAGTCAGAGAAAGACATATACGATGATTTCACTCATATGTGGAATTTAAGAAACAAAACTAATGGAAACGGGAAAAATACAAAAAAATGATTTAAATAAATAAGCAGACTAGTGTTCATTAGAGGGGAGATGTGTACAGGTATGGATAAAACAGGGGAAGGGGATTAAAAAGTACACTTAATGGTGATGAGTCCTGAGCAATGAATAGAATTGTTGACTCACTGTAGTATACACCTGAAACTAATATAGCACTATGTTAATTATACTAGAATTAAAACAAAAACTTGGCTATTTGACTTAATTTGAAGTAAAAATATGAATTGAAACTAACTGACCATGAAGATAATGTGTGCCTTTTTTATTAATAATTATTATAACAATTTTCTGGAGTAATTCTGGAGAAATGGTACAAAAAATAACATAACACAGAAAGAGTATGGTAATGGCTGTAGGAAATTTATTTCATTTCTTTTTCCTTAAAAACCTAGATGAAAGATAAAACCTTTTTTTTAAAGGCCTATAAAAAAATGTTTGATTTCCCTAATTGTGAATTAGATTTATGCTATGCTTATTTAGTTTTAACTATGCCAATGGACTGATCAAATAATTATCAATAGTAATTGCAAGTACCTTCTTTTTTTAATGTTGTTTATCTTTGAGAGAGAGAGGGAAAGAGAGCACAAGCCGGGAGGGGCAGAAACAGAAGGGGACAGAGGGTCTGAAGCTGCCCTGCGCTGACAGCCCAATGCATGGCTCAAACTCACGAACTATGAGAACATGACCTGAGCCGAAGTTGGGCGCTTAACCGACTGAGCCACCTAAGTGCCGCTTCTAGTACTTTTTATATTTAAAATTTTTTTTTAACATTTATTTATTTTTTGAGAGACTGAGAGAGACAGAGCACAAGTGGAGGAGGAGCAGAAGGAGACACAGAACCCGAAGCAGGCTCCAGGCTCCAGGCTCTAGGCTCTAGGCTCTAGGCTCAGAGCTGTCAGCATAGAGCCCGATACAGGGCTCGAATCCACAAACTGTGAGATCATGACCTGAGCAAAAGTCAGATGCTTAACTGACTGAGTCACCCATGCACCCCTACTACTTTTTATATTTAAACATATATTATAGTAACTAAATGTTAAACTGAAGTTGATTTTTAATGAGAACATAATATATTAGATATCCACATACTATGTAAAACCCTATGGAAAACATCGGACTTCTTTTCCAGCCTTTTTTTTTTTTTTTAACTTTTACTAAGCTTCAGTTTCCTCCTCTATAAAATGGAGGCAGTGATCTCTAAATTGCATGAGTTATTTAGGAATAATATGAAATAATGTTTTGTAGGGCATTTACTACAGTACCTGGCACATAATAGCCATTCATTAAAGGGTAATTATTGTTGTTATTATTGCTGATAAAAATAAGTTAGTGCTTTTTTGGCTATATACCAGATGAAAAAGACTAGTCTTAGTGTTAATGCATGACTCATAAAGATCTGTTTCTCAGAAAGAAAATTACTTTTAAAAGAAAAGAAATAAAAACAATAAAGTATCTCTAAAAACTTCTGAAATGGGGGCTGAATTGCTTTTTTGGGGTTTTTTGTTTGTTTGTTTTCTGGTAAATTCTACCATTGTTTCTTGCAGAATGGCCTTTTAAAATGTCTTTATTTGTGGGGCACATTGTCCCAAGCAGTCTACTTTACCAAAAATGAGCTATGACAAAAATGGACATGTGTATAGATGTGAGGTTTGTTCTTTTTTGAAATGATAATTGCCAACATTTGATTTACTTAATTCATATACTTAAAATAACTTAATCTGACTCTGTCCATATACAATCTAAGTGGACCCTCCCAGTCTCCATCTGCTTCTGACTCTGAGGACTAGCTGCTGATTTACATAATGGTACGTGTTCTTATATTTTAATTATTAGATGTGATGAGAAAACAGCATGCTTCATGTTCTGACAGTAACGTGTAGTGTGAGTAGGAGATTTGTGCCCTGTGTTATTTACAGCAGCAGGCACAAGGGTGTACTAAAGAGAGGACATACACAGAATGTGCCATCAGGAAACTGTGAATGTTGATTGATTTTGGTACTGTATTTTTACTATGGCAACTATAAAAAGGTAATAATTATTAAAACCTGTTCGTACTGGTTTCTGACATTCAGGAGTTGCCAAAAGCTATTGCATTGTGTAAAATACCTCCCTGACACACCTAAGATATTTAGAGGCATATTTAATTTAATTTAATTTTCAAGGGTCTTATATATACACATACATCTTATGTAACAGCCAGAGTAAGTATAAAATACAGAGAATTGGGACTTGTATAGGAAAGAAATGTTACAGAACCAGGCTGGATCGCTGGCGGAAAAACCAAGCAGCACTCGGAGATCTTGGTAGATCAGAGTTTTATTTTACACTGGCAAGCTCAGAGGAGATCCTTCTCCAGAGATCTGAGCCCTGAGCACAAGCATGGGGGACAGTTTATTATCTGTTACTTTCACATTCTGCATTAGTAGTAATTTGGCACACATGGCAAGCAGGGCAGGAAGAAGAACCTGGAAGAAGAGTCTGTAAGCTAGGAACTAGAGCTTATGTTAGTCCCGTAGGCCATCTTATGGTGCATAACTTTACTTATTTTCCCAACATTCCCCCTTTTATGCCTTTTCAAAATATCTTTTTGGTAGGCATCACCCTTTAGTTCCTGGGGTTGGTATCCTTGGAGGGCTAAGATGTGCGTTGCAATTTCCAGGTAATGTTGAGGGACCTGGTCAGGGTTTGTATAATGTCCGCCACAAATGCAGGTCCGTTGTCACTGTGTATGGCTAAGGGCATACCAAACCGAGGCACAATTTCCTGTAGAAGAGCTTTGGCCACCTCAAAGCTCTTTCCGTCCTGGTCGGAAAGACTTCGACTCCCCAGAATATGTGCAGGTTATTACAAGGAGGTACCTGAATCCGTTGCTTGGTTGTATATCTGTAAAGTCCACCTCCAAGTCTTTAAAAAGGGTGGCCCCATCCTTTGAATGAACCAGTTCTCCTGGGTTTTTATGGGGTGGGTTTCTAGTAACTGTCAGATCAGGTTCAGGGAGGATATGGTTTGCATATATAGAGATCCATCTCGTTTTCCAGTTGTTTAAATAATCATATGCCCATGGGGTCTTATTTTTTTCCCCACAGAATAACAAGCACAAAAGATTGTCTACATGAAATACTGTGACAGTTCTTCTGACATTTACCTCAAATTGTCTAGTTTAGGCAAACAACAAACATTTAAAGACAATCGGAACTAGAATTTAACACCTGTAACAGTGCGTTGTTAAAACATAGCTTTTCTCTCTAAAAACCTGCATTTCCAGAGATAGCCAAATCGAGACCAATGCATTTGTAGAACAAATCCAGTCTTAACAAACCTGGCCTAATTATTTACATAATCTCAGCAAGAATAGCAATTGATCATGAGGATCTTTTAAAGTTTGCTTTGCTGGAACCTTTTATAAGGAATCTCCAGTTTGAACTTTTAGTAGCCTCTCCAGGCCAGAAGCCAAGCCAAACACTTGCCATCAGACAGGCCTGCCATACTGGTAGATTTGGGTGAATTCCTTTTCACAAGGTCCCCGAGATATCCTGAGGTTGCTGCACCTGCTAGGAAGTGACCTTTACTCACCTGGTGAGGCTGCTGGAAACTCTGTAAGCAAGGTATCAGGCCAACCTTTCCAAGGGGCTTTATGGTTCCATGTTTCATAAAGCCAACCTTAGTTCCTGAAAGCTGTCTGGTCATATCTGAGTCTATGCTTGTCACTCTCAAATATGACATTCCAGTCAAAAGCCTTGGTAAAATAACCAGTATTTCTAATGGTGACCTGTTACAAGGAGAACAGATTCTTATTGAACTTATGTAAACAATTGTAATTGCCATGAAAAAAAGAGTACTCCCTGAGAGTTTTTGAATTTCAGAGGATTTAGGTAGAGAGAAAAGATAAATGCTTCAGTTTACAAATGAATACTTTATGACATTTCAGTTTATCATAGGTATCATAAGAGAAAAGTTTCCTTAATCTGGAGGTGCAAACATTAAAGAACCAGCAATATTTCCAACAAGAGTCACAAAACTATAATCTTCCTCAGGTCAACCTTGGTAGAGTAAAAGTTTCATTTTTAATGCTGCTAACTTTAAAGACAGGTCCAACAAACTTAAATAGTTTAGATACTGAATATGTTTCACATGCATTCACTTAAAATCAATCAGTTTTTCCCCATTGTCAGTTTTCACCTGGGACACCAGTGGGGGTATCTGAAGTGGGTGGTCCAAGGGGGTGCTCTTTGCCCCTTGACCTTGAGAGTGGAGGGGAGGAGCCAATGGTGCTTGAGGCACTGAAAATGGTATAGGAACCAGTTATGTAGACCACACCCAAGTTGGTACAGAAACAGGAGGTGGTTGGGGGAAAGGCAGAAGAGGTAAGGTGCCAGCAGAAGGCAGAGAAGGAAAACTGGATTCAAAACCTTAGCCCAGACAGAGGAGCAGACGCCGTGTTTTCTTCCACCAAAGTGGAAATATGGAGTCCACATCAGGCCAGAGAAGACCGGGAATTTCCTCGAAACAAGTGGAGTGTCAGCAGCTGCTTGGGAATATTCCTTAAAGTCCCTGTCCTGAAGTAGTCTAACCACAGTTGGCTCCATTTATAGCTGTTAACCTGGGAAATGAATGAGGGAGAAGGCCTCACAACTATTAGGCAGAGGAACAGAGAGAGAGGGTCAGCGTCCCCTTCAGTCTGATTCTATCTCAGCCAGACCAATAAAGTCCCCTTCTTGAGGTTCCTCCTGATACCAGCTGGGTTTTGGGGGCCCCTTCCGATTTGGGCACTCATTCTTCCAGTGTCCCTTTCCTGTGCAGTAGGCACATTGGTCTTTTGCTAAGGGGCCTCTGGGCTTTCCCCGCTTTGGTGGTTGGAGCTTCCCAGTCTTTGCATTGTCCTTTTCTTTCCGTGCTACTGCGAGAAGGGTGACCCTCGTCTTTAGTCTTTTTTCAGTTTCCCTCAGCTGTGATTTCCCTGTTCATGAAAACTTTATTGGCGACCTCTGTCAACTGGGTAATATTCATCCTGGCTAAGCCCTTTAGCTTTTGGAGTTTTCTCCTGATGCCTGGGGTGCAGTCTGGCTGCTGGCCCTGGTGAGAGAGGATTCTCCAGGTCCGGGGATGGAGGAGAGATGAATGACAGAGGAGTTTCAGGCCCCTGTGCCCCGGGGATGGGGGGAGGGGCCTTAGTGGGTACAGTGGTGGAAAGACAGGGTCCTCCTCTGGGTCTCCCACAGATGCCGGACGGGAGCAGTGGGCTGCTTCTTCAGTTCTCCAGGTGAAGCAGCTAAAACCTTTGCCTGACTCTGTGTTATAGATGAATTGCCTCCAAGGTAGGGGATTTGGGGCAATTTCAAGTCAGGAATCAATCTACAGAAATTGGTCAGGGTGACCTGGGTTTCCAGTGACTATTTGCCAAACCTGCCGGACCAGTTGGACACCTAATGTTCCTTCTGAGAGTCATCCTACATCAAAAGTGGGCCATTTCAACTCACAAAGGGTCCTTAACTTGCCAGGTGTCATCTAATTCCATAGTCTCCTGAAAACCCCTTCTTTACTCTGTCCTGACCCCATAATGTTCCTGTGAGATTGAGTTGCAAAGACAGAGGGTAGGGGTGCCCCCTCTAATGAGACTAGTCAGATGCCTGTCTCGCTGTATCCCTAAGGAGCTTAGGTGATGCTTAGCTGTAGCAGTCTCAGCTTTGTGACTTACAATCAGAAACTATTCTGATGCTGCCATAGGTTATATGCCGTTCACCATGGAATCGCAGATGGGCCCACTCAGACTATGTGGGCTTTTGGGAACCTTAAGGGTGCCCCCCCCCCCGTGGAGCCACAGAATCGAACTCCTCAGGGCAAGCCAGACCAAATCGGACATTTGCACTCATATACACACCAGAGGTTATTGCATTCCCTCCCACAGAATTCCTACCTGTGAGACTTCTGAAGTCTCTAGGGAGTGATCAAGTCCCCCTTCCACTCTTGTGAGTGGGTCTGACTAGATTGAGGCCCCAGCTTTACCGGTTCCGATGTCGGGTCCAGGTCCTTGCTTGCCAAGTCTCTTCGAGTCTGGCAGGAATGGCAGAGCAGGACTGGCCTGAGGCGACCAAGTGAAAGACTGCCAAAAATCAGGCAGGGCGCGCTTTCTCTGTTGCGATGCCTAATTCCGTCACCACCTTGCCATTTTCCCAAACCGGTGGCAACAGTGGGCCAGCGTGGTTGGGTTTCCTGGTCAGGGAACCGAGTTTGTTATGGAACCAGGCTGGATCACTGGTGGAAAAACCAAGTGACACTCGGAGATCTTGGTGGATCCAAGTTTTATTTTACACTGGCGAGCTCGGGGGAGATCCTTCTCCAGAGATCTGAGTCCTGAGCACAAGCATGGGGGACAATTTATCATCTGTTACTTCCGCATTGTGCATTAGTAGTAATTTGGCATGCATGGCAAGCAGGGCAGGAAGAAGAGCCTGGAAGAGAAGTCTCTAAGCTAGGAACTAGAGCTTATGTTAGTCCTGTGGGCCATCTTATGGTGCATAACTTTATTTATTTTCCCAACAGAAGGAAGGAAGGAATCAAGGAAGGAAGGAAGGAAGGAAGGGAAGAAGGAAGGGGAAAGCAAACTAACTATGAACATGAGCATAATAGATTTTATGTTCTTTGACATGAAGACCATAGGAGGGCCATCCAAAAATATTCAAAGCTTTCTAGTCAATGTGGGGGAAAAAAGGAATATCTGTGTGAAATCAGTGAGAATAATTTTAATGTTAAGTATGATATTTTTAGTAATAGTAAAAATTCAGATTTGGTATTGACAAAATATTTCTGGTATTTAAACTTCTCTTAAGGGATAAGGTAGAAACACCAGTGAAAAAGATGCTAGCCTGGGGTGGGGGGTTGTAATAGTACACATGTGATTTCAAGATAATGAAAAAAGATACAGGAAATTAAGTATGGCATTAGTCCAAGTGTTTTGTTTATACGAACATGCTACAGGCAGTCTCTATTGAACATACCTAAAAAAAAATACTGATAACCTTGCCTTTATAGTTGTTTTTCCATTTTTGGTTTCTACCTTTTTGCATAAGGAATTAACTATTATCACTAAATTTTATTGATGTTTTAAATTTAATACTTTTTTAAAGTTCTTCAGATAGTTTGTTTCTTCAAATACTCTTATAACTTTTTAAAAAAAAAATTTAATATTTATTTTGGAAGGTGAGAGCGACAGTGTGAGCAGGGAAGGGGCAGACAGAGAGGGAGACACAGAATCTGAAGTGGGCTCCAGGCTCTGAGCTGTCAGCATAGAGACTGATGCAGCCCTTTCAAATAATTTTAAAAGTTACACAGATAGGGGCACCTGGGTGGCTTAGTCGATTAAGCATCCAACTTCAGCTCAGGTCATGATCTTGTAGTCTGTGAGGGTGAGCCCCATGTTGGGCTCTGTGCTAATAGCTCTGAGCCTGGAGCCTGCTTCGAGTTCTGTGTTTCCCCTCTCTCTGCCCCTCCCCTGCTCTCTGACTCTCTCTCTCAAACACTAATTATAAAAACGGCAAAAAAAAAAAAAAAAGTTACACAGATAATGCTGATTAAAACTTAAACAAAAGGAAGTCTGTTAACCACAGAATACATTAGTCATGGAAATGTCATTATACTTTGTGAATTCCATTATCATTGGCATTGGCACATTGGCAATAGCCAATGCAACAGCAACATGCAAAGGTCTTTTTGTCTTTAGCCTCAGATTAATGGGTTATTAACACAGTTTTCTAATGAAAGGGATTCTGCAGACATAAATGATTTACAAGTAGCAGAAATAATGTGGAACTCAGCGTTTTGTGATCTTTTTAGCTTAACATATCTTGCTTTTGTCATTGAAACAAATGTTTAAAATAGCTTACTCATCAGTTAACTTTGGAAGAAGAGAGTAAAAAACTTTTTGGATCAGGGATGCTAAGTGGATTAGAAAATGTGAATTATAAAAATTCAAAAATTAGGGGCGCCTGTGTGATTCCATCAGTTAAGCGTCCAACTTTGGCTCAGGTCATGATCTCGTGGTTTGTGAATTCGAGCCCTGCCTTGGGCTCCATGCTGACAGCTCAGAGCTTGGAGCCTGTTTCGGATTCTGTGTCTCCCTCTTTCTCTGTCCCTTCCCTGCATGTGCTCTGTCTCTCAAAAATAAATAAACATTTAATTCACAAAATAGAGTAAGTGGATACTGTAGATTCAAGTGTAGTTAGTTAAGCTCAAGACAGAACACCATAATAATAGTAAATATTTTAATTTCAGGAAAAAAGAAAGTTAATAGCAGGATCCAGAAGGTGTTAATACCTGCAAGAGTCTGCTTCAAGCCGAAATGAAATAATAGGGACCAGATTTACCATCAGATCTAAAACAAATGAAAAAAACGGAACATTATATGAAATAATGTCAATAGGCTAGACATCAGGCATCCAAGGATGAGGATCCCTGAAGTACAAGAAACAAACAGGATGAGGTTAATAATTGCCCTGGAATACTGCCTCCCAAGCTGTGGCACAAAAAGGAGGAACACAGGTGGTCTGCAGATTCACAGAACTAAGGAGAAAGATGAGAGTCTGAGAAAAACAAGGTGGCTAAAGTTTGGAGGCCAAAATACTGAAAAAGAAGGAACCCTGGAGATAGGCAGAGTTCTTATTTTTCAGTTGAGTTCTGACTAGCCCATGTTGTAAGGAAACTACCCAAAGCTAGAGAAAGAGTCCCCCAGAAGGCAAAAGAGATCAATGTGAGGTGCTTACACAGAGCCACGAATAGTAACTTTTCCTGCTGTTAGACTAAGAAATCCTCAAGATCCACAAACACCTGAGTAGAGTATACAGACGGGTGTTGCCTCAGCCCCATGGAGTGATTGGCCTGAGCACTAGGCCCTGCCCAACACATCTTAACCGCAAGAATTGAAAAGACCAAATTGCTTCCACATGCATCCTAGCACAAAGCTCAAAAATATTTAGAGGAACACAAATATCCAACTCCCAAAGAGGTAAGATCACAGTGTTTGATATTTAATAAAAAACTGTAAGATGTGGTGAAAGGCAAGAAAATATGACACAGGGTGCCTGGAAGGCTCAGTTGATTAAGCGTCTGACTTTGGCTCAGGTCATGATCTCATGGTTCATGAGTTCAAGCCCTGTATCAGGCTCTGTGCTGACAGCTCAGAGCCTGGAGCCTGCTTCAGATTCTGTGCCTCTCTGTCTATCCCTCCCCCTCTCACACTCTGTCTCTCTCCTCAAAAATAAACGTTAAAAAAAAAAAAAAAGATTATCTCTTTCCCTCTCTGTCTGTCCCTACCCCTCTTGTACATATGTGTTCTCTCACTCTCTCTCTTAAAATAAATAAATAAACACTGAAACAAAAAAGAAATGAAAACTACAATGTGTGAGATGAAAAATACCCTGATTGGGATTAGAAATAGCAGAAGAAAAAATAAGTGAATTTGAAAACAGCAATATCAGTTACTCTAAAATGAAAAAGAAAAGAGGGAGTCATAATAAATCAGCAGGGCACCATTGAACTGTGGGGAAAAAATTAAGTGTTTCATATATGTGTAATTGAGGTGTCAGAAAGAGAGGTAAAAGTGCCTAGTGGTTGGGAAAGAGCATTTTAAAAAGTAATGATTAAAATTTTCCAAATTTCTTAAAAACTGTTAACTTATGTATTCAAGAATCGTGATGAGCCCCACACAGAAGAAGCATGAAGAAACTATGAAAGCACATCATAATCAAATTGCGTAAAACTAGTATAAGGAGAAAAATCTTACAGGCAACAAAAATTAAAACAAAAAAATCCATACAGAGGAATAAACATAAGAATTACAGCAAATTTCTTGTCAGAAATAATACAAGTGAGGAGAAAGTAGAGCAACATGTTTAAGTACTGAAGGAGAAAATACCTGTTGAGCATCGGACCCTTGATCAGGCTCCTTGATCAGGAGGTCAGTCTCCACACTCAGCTTGAGATTCTGTCTCTCTCTCTACCCATTTCCCCAACTCGCACTCAGTCTGTCTCTCTAAAATTAAAAAAAATAAAAATAAAAAGATGGAAAATTAATTGGGATTGACTATATTAACAAAGTAGATTTTAAATATTTTTTTAATGTTTATTTTTTGAGAGAGAGAGAGACAGACATTAGCATGAGCACGGGAGGGACAGAGGTAGAGGGAGACATAGAATCTGGAGCAGGTTCCAGGCTCTGAGCTGTCAGCACAGAGCCCCATGCAGGGCTCACTCACAAACTGCGAGATCACGACCTGAGCCGAAGCCAGATGCCACATAGTAGATTTTAGAGCAAAGTTATACCAGAGAAAAAAGTCATTCTATAATGATAAAGGGGTTAGTTTATTGAGAGACTATAATCACCCTAAATTTAATAACTTGATAACTAAGCTTCCAAATATACCATGCAAAAATTTATAGAACTACAAGGAAAACTTGACAAATCCACAATTATAGTTGGGAATTTAAAGACTTCTCTTTCAATAATTGATAGAAATTTTTTAAAAGAACAGAAAATCTGTAAATACATGGAATTTTGTTTTGTTTTTTTAGAATATAGAATATTTTAACATGTTATCATCCAACCTGAACTAATTGAGATTTATAAAACACTGAAACCAACAGTAGTAGAATACATGTTTTTATCATGTACGCAAGGAACATAGGCTTATAAATTCAAAATTATTAAAGCCATACAGAGTATGTCCTCTGACCACAACAGAATTAAATTGGGAATCAACAGAAAGATCACTAGAATATCTTCAAATATTTGGAAACTAATTAGCACACTTATAGATAATCCATAGGTCAGAAAATAATTCAGGAAAATTTCAAAGAATTTTGAACTGAGTGAAAATGAAAACACAATATATCAAAATTTGAGGAATCCTTAAAGCAATATAAGGAAAAAATATAATAGAACTAAATGCCTCTATTAGAAAAAGAAATAAGGTTTCAAAAATAGGACCACAGAAATATAAAAAGTTTTTAAATTAAAAATAGGAGAAAAAGAAGAAATAAATAATAAAGAACAGAACAGGAATCACTGAAATATAAAACAGTAAAACAACAGAGAAAATCAGTGAAACCAAGAGCCATTTCCTTAAGATCAATAAAGTGACCAACCTTTAGCCAGAACAATCAAGAAGAAAAAAAGAGGAGCTCTAAATTACCATTATGAAGAAAGAGAAATGGCATCACAACAGATTCTAAATATTAAAAAGATAATAAGGGAATATT
Organism: Panthera uncia; assembly: GCF_023721935.1. Classification (NCBI taxonomy): domain Eukaryota; kingdom Metazoa; phylum Chordata; class Mammalia; order Carnivora; family Felidae; genus Panthera; species Panthera uncia. The sequence goes on from NW_026057577.1 coordinate 68,249,971, forward strand.
ATATATCACTTTATACCAACAAATTTTCCAGGTTTGGTTAAATAAAAAAGTTACTTAAAATGACATATATTACCAAAACTCATTCAGTAAGAGCTAGGTTATCTGAATAGGTATATATCTATTAAAGAAATTGAATTTATATTTAAAAATCTTGCCACTAAGATAACTTTAGTCTTAACATGGTTTTATTGATGAATTTTATCAAACATTTAAGAAAAAAATACCACTTCTATACAGATTCTTCCAGAAAATTGAAAAAGAGGAACTCTTTCCCAACTCTCTAAAACTAGCATTACCCTGATACCAAAATGAGACAAAGAAAGACTACAAACCAGTGTTCCTCATGAATATTGATGCAGATATTCTTAATATAGTTTTAGCAAATCAAAATGATAATGCATCACAAAAAGTGATAACTATCCCAGTAGTATAAAGTTGGTTTAATATTCCAGTATCAATCAAATTAATTCATATTAATTAGCAAGCAAAAATGGAATAAAATGTTTTGTAATCTCAATAGAGAAATAGCATTTGCCAAAATTCAATAGCCATTCCTGATTAAAAAAAAAACCAAACTCCAACCAAGTAGGAATAGAGGGGAGCTTTCTCAACTTGACAATGCCATCTACAAAAAGAAATTATATTAACTAACGTCATAGTTGTAATGATTTGCTAGGGCGGCCATAACAAATTACCATAGACTGGACGGCTTAAATAACAAATTTATTTTCTTACAGTTCTGAAAGCTAGAATTCCAAGATCAAGGTGTTGACAGGGTTGATTTCATATTGAGTCCTCTCTCCTTGCTGTACAGATGTCTGTCTTCTCCCTTTGTGTTGGCATGGTCTTTCTTCTGTACATGTGCTTGCCAGTATCCAAAATTTTCTCTTATAAGGAAATCACTCATAGTGGATTACAGCCCACCTTAAAGACCTCACTTTAATTTAATTACCTCTTTATTGACTTCATTTTCAAATACAGTTTATTCTGAGTAGAGGTTAGGACTTCAGTGTATGAATTTTGGGGGACACAATTCAGACCATTAAAATACTTAATGGTGAAAACAATGTTTTCATGCTAAAATCAAAAAGAAAACAAGGGTGTTCATTTTTGCCACCTCTTTTCAGTACTCTGTGTGTGTGTGTGAGTGTGTGTACATTATATCTATATTTATATCCATTGCCAACAAGTACCATAAGGCAAGAAAAAGAAATTAAAGCCATTCTGATTAAAAAGTAAGTAAAATTCCATTTATGCAGAGATGACATAATCCTTTATGTAGAAAATATGTTTTCTACAAAAAAGCTACTCAAACTAATAAGTATGTTCTGTAAGTTGGCGAGATGAAGATCAATATACAAAAATCAATTGTATTTCTGTATACTAGCAGTGAATATCAGGAATTAAAATTTAGTGAAATATCACTAAATAGTAGCAAAAATATAAATACTTAGGGATGATAGTAGCAAAAATATAAAATACTTAGGGATGAATCTCTTAAAAATTATATGAAGGACTTGTACATGGATAATTACAAAGTACTTCTGAGAGGAATTAGGGAAGACCTAAATACATGGAAGGGTACCATGCGGTCATGAGAAGAAAGAGTCGATACTGTTAGTATGTCCATTCTCAGATTCAACCCAATTCCAATCACAACCTCAGTAGGTTTCTGTTTTTGTAAGCATCTATCTGGTTCTAAAATTTATATGGAAATGCATGTGACTTGGAATGGACAATATAACTTTGACAAAGAAGAATAAATCAGAGTCTAACACTACCTGGTTTCAAAAATTATAGCTTCAGTCATCAAGACGATGTAATTTTGGTGTAAACATAGAAAAATTGATTGATGGGACATATCAGAGAGGCCAGAAGCAGATTCCTACATAGATAGACAAAAATGCAAAAGGTAATTCAGAAGTATTTATAAAAGATCAAAAAAGGTAGATTCAATCCATAATTGGGTTTCACCAATGTTAAAAACGTTTGTTCTTCCAATGACACTGTTAAGAGAATTTTTGAAAACAAGCCACAGAGTAGAAGGAAGTACTTGCACATTAAACATGTGATGAAAGACTTGTATCATGAATATAAAAAGAACTCATAAAACTCAACATTAAGAAAACAAACCAATTTTTAAAGTAGGCAAGAGAGCTGAAGAGGCATTTCTTCAAAGAAAAGACATGGATTGCAGATAGGGACATGAAAAAATGGTTAACATCATTACTTATTAGGAAAATCCAAATTTAGATCACAATGAGGAACTATGTGTGCCCCTTAGAAAGGCTAAAAGGTTTTTTGACTATCCCAGACAAGTTTTAGTGAGATGCTAATATATTGCTGATGAGAATGGAAATGTTACAAGCACTTTGGAAAATAATTTATCTATTTTTAAGAATATTAAATACACACACAAGAGAATATTAAATACACACTTATCATATGATCCACCTGTTCCTTCTCCTAGATATTTATTCAAGACAAATAAAAGCACTTGTACATTCATAGCAGCTTTATTTGTAAAAAATAAAAAAAAACTGGAAACAACCCAAATATCCATCAGTATTTGAAAGAACACATAATTAAAACACTATAGGTGTTTTGGATAAGCTGGAGAGTAAAGAGAAAGGCAATTAATAGAGAGGAATGAAAATGTTTATAGTAAAGTGGGGAGAGAGGTATACTAAGGAGTACTGAGAATTGATGTTTATAGTGAAATCAGTTTTTATTATTTAGCCCAGCAGAAACACCTGCTCTGTATTTAAAATGAAAACTATACATAGGTACAGTAGAACTCTCATCAACCAGAAGAAGCAAAGAATTTTATAAGTTACTAACAAAACATATCAGATACTCTCTTTGGGGACATATATTTATTTTTCTTTTCTCTTTAGTTAAGCTGTATATATGTTATATCAGTATAGAATTGAGAATAGTATTATATTTGCTATTGGCATTATATTCTATGGCCATTATGAACCTGTGGTGGGCCATGGATTAAAAAATTGAGGAAGAGTGAACTAGAAGTTCAGCACTTTGAGGCAGGACTTGAGTTTGATTTTAGCTTTATAGGCTGCAGCATGGTGTTCTAGAGAGAATGCTATATAAATGAGAACTCCAGGATTTGAATCCCACTTTAACTGGGGCACCTGGGTGGCTCCGTCAGTTAGGCATCAGATTTTGGCTCAGGTTATGATCTTGCGGTTCGTGAGTTCGAGCTCTGGATCGGGCTCTGTGCAGACACCTCAGAGCCTGGAGCCTGATTCTATATCTCCCTCTCTCACTCATACTCTGTCTCTGTCTCTCTCTCAAAAATTAATAATGATAATAATAAACAAACATTGAATCCCACTTTAACTTTCAAACACATTTAGTTACCTCCAAAAAGTGAATTCCTGTATCAGATCCTTTTTCATCATTTATTAAGTTTGTGTAACTTAATAATGACTTCACATCATTAATATGTGGGTTCACAAGAAAACCAGGGAAAGCATGTAGCACCTTTTGCCACCATATTCTTTATCTCATAAAGATAGTAACACTTTGTTGGTAGTGGGTGCTTGCCTGCTTACTGAATGAATCAGTAACGTGAATGACTGAGGACCTTTGAAAAATTCTTTTTGTTTTTTATGTTATGATGTTTAATGCATCCAGAGAACTGACTGTGAAAATAACCTTTCTCCTGGTCATCTCTGTATGACTAAGTAAAAGAACAATGGTAATAACTCCTTTCTCCTTACGTTAATGTGCCTTAAAGATGTATGTGCTAAATATGCTAGGAGATGGCATTTTATTTTACTTTAACCATTTAATTTGTATTTAAGCTAAAGTTAATTTAATTTTAGATACGCCTGGTTATTTGTAATAGCTGGTTCTCCCAAGTTTTCTTACCTCATTCCTGTTGTAGCAGTGTGCACTGTGATAGGTCAGCCTTTTCTTGCAGACTAACCTCCTTTCATACAGATGAAAGTATTTCTCGTGCTTTAGAGAACACTCTGGAAGAATGTTCATAGTTTGCAAAAGTAGATTTGTGACTGGTATTTTTAGGGCTTAGAAAAGGAGAGTAAAACATAATAAAATATAGAGAAGTCCTATCTGTAGAATAGAATTCTGGGTGTTAAAACTGTATTCTGAAAGCAAATGCAGCTTAAATAATAACCTTTACTAATTTGTTTCAAAGAAAAGAGTTTTTAAGAGAATAACAATTATTCAAGTTAGCATACCATTTATAAATAGTTTCATAGAATACTTAAAACTAAGCATATTCAATTACAAGTTTGGATTACACTGTTGTCTTACATAAGCAAACTCTTCAGGTTGATTAGAACATAACTACCAAGTAAACCTCAACGCTCTGCATATTATAGAATATGAATTAGAGAGGTTCAAACTTATTATATAGGTACACTTACAAAATCTTTGTGGAAATAGATGCCACTTTGTAAAAAGAAGGAAAATAAGATGTTAAAATTACTCCTTTTTTTTTCCTTTGGCTGAACCTCTCAGTCTGTTCTTCCAACAGCTTTTAAGGAAGTTTTGGTGCTTAGTGTTCAACGTTAGTTGAACGAAACTAATGTTAGTTTTGGTGAAAGTGTTCAGTGAATATTTGTGGAATTTAGGAAGGTTAAATTTATGATCTATAGTGTGTTACAATTCAGAAGTTAGAAGCTAAAATCTAGGAAGATCTAAGCATGTTTTCAAAATAATTGAAAAGCTATTTGTGATATGTTCTGGAAGGGCGAATTTGTTGACTTTGTTTTTTTGGTTTTTTGGGTTTTTTTTTCAATATATGAAGTTTATTGTCAAATTGGTTTCTTTTTTTTTTAATTTTTTTTTTAACGTTTATTTATTTTTGAGATAGAGAGAGACAGAGCATGAACGGGGGAGGGTCAGAGAGAGGGAGACACAGAATCTGAAACAGGCTCCAGGCTCTGAGCTGTCAGCACAGAGCCCGACGTGGGGCTCGAACTCATGGACCACGAGATCATGACCTGAGCCGAAGTCGGCCGCTTAACCGACTGAGCCACCCAGGCGCCCCATGTCAAATTGGTTTCCATACAACACCCAGTGCTCATCCCAAAAGGTGCCCTCCTCAATACCCATCACCCACCCTCCCCTCCCTCCCACCCCCCATCAACCCTCAGTTTGTTCTCAGTTTTTAACAGTCTCTTATGCTTTGGCTCTCTCCCACTCTAACCTCTTTTTTTTTT
>NW_026057577.1:68255283-68256416 GCF_023721935.1 Panthera uncia
TCAGTTGATGGACATTTAGGCTCTTTCCATAATTTGGCTATTGTTGAGAGTGCTGCTATAAACATTGGGGTACAAGTGCCCCTATGCATCAGTACTCCTGTATCCCTTGGGTAAATTCCTAGCAGTGCTATTGCTGGGTCATAGGGTAGGTCTATTTTTAATTTTCTGAGGAACCTCCACACTGCTTTCCAGAGCGGCTGCACCAATTTGCATTCCCACCAACAGTGCAAGAGGGTTCCCGTTTCTCCACATCCTCTCCAGCATCTATAGTCTCCTGATTTGTTCATTTTGGCCACTCTGACTGGCGTGAGGTGATATCTGAGTGTGGTTTTGATTTGTATTTCCCTGATAAGGAGCGACGTTGAGCATCTTTTCACGTGCCTGTTGGCCATCCGGATGTCTTCTTTAGAGAAGTGTCTATTCATGTTTTCTGCCCATTTCTTCACTGGGTTATTTGTTTTTCGGGTGTGGAGTTTGATGAGCTCTTTATAGATTTTGGATACTAGCCCTTTGTCCGATGTGTCATTTGCAAATATCTTTTCCCATTCCGTTGGTTGCCTTTTAGTTTTGTTGGTTGTTTCCTTTGCTGTGCAGAAGCTTTTTATCTTCATAAGGTCCCAGTAATTCACTTTTGCTTTTAATTCCCTTGCCTTTGGGGATGTGCCGAGTAAGAGATTGCTACGGCTGAGGTCAGAGAGGTCTTTTCCTGCTTTCTCCTCTAAGGTTTTGATGGTTTCCTGTCTCACATTCAGGTCCTTTATCCATTTTGAGTTTATTTTTGTGAATGGTGTGAGAAAGTGGTCTAGTTTCAACCTTCTGCATGTTGCTGTCCAGTTCTCCCAGCACCATTTGTTAAAGAGACTGTCTTTTTTCCATTGGATGTTCTTTCCTGCTTTGTCAAAGATGAGTTGGCCATACGTTTGTGGGTCTAGTTCTGGGGTTTCTATTCTATTCCATTGGTCTATGTGTCTGTTTTTATGCCAATACCATGCTGTCTTGATGATGACAGCTTTGTAGTAGAGGCTAAAGTCTGGGATTGTGATGCCTCCTGCTTTGGTCTTCTTCTTCAAAATTACTTTGGCTATTCGGGGCCTTTTGTGGTTCCATATGAATTTTAGGATTGCTTGTTCTAG